>NC_135834.1:9743088-9870588 GCF_964213995.1 Mustelus asterias | reverse complement strand
AGGCTGGTAGAAGGTGAACTGGGATTGCTTTGTGTCTGGCAATTTCTTTGTTGTTCTTATGAACTCTGTAATCGTGTCAGGCAAGGTAGTCCTTTTTGTGCTTAGGTTTCTTATTCCCTCATTTGTTCTGTTTGAATTTTGTGCTCTGGGTGTTTAGAACATAGAACATAGAACATTACAGCGCAGTACAGGCCCTTCAGCCCTCGATGTTGCGCCGACCAGTGAAACCAATCTAAAGCCCCTCTAATCTACACTATTCCAATATCATCCATATGTTTATCCAATAACCATTTGAATGCTCTTAATGTTGACGAGTCCACTACTGCTGCAGGCAGGGCATTCCACGCCCTTACTACTCTCTGAGTAAAGAACCTACCTCTAACATCTGTCCTATATCTATCACCCCTCAATTTAAAGCTATGTCCCCTCGTGCTAGCCAACGCCATCCGAGGAAAACGGCTCTCACTATCCACCCTATCTAATCCTCTGATCATCTTGTATGCCTCTATTAAGTCACCTCTTAACCTTCTTCTCTCTCACGAAAACAACCTCAAGCCCCTCAGCCTTTCCTCATACGCTTTTCCCACCATACCAGGCAACATCCTGGTAAATCTCCTCTGCACCCTTTCCAACGCTTCCACGTCTTTCCTATAATGCGGTGACCAGAACTGTACGCAATACTCCAAATGTGGCCGCACCATAGTTTTGTACAGTTGCAGCATGACCTCCTGGCTCCGAAACTCAATCCCTCTACCAATAAAAGCTGACACACCGTATGCCTTCTTAACAACCCTATCAACCTGGGTGCCAACTTTCAGGGATCTATGCACATGGACACCCAGATCCCTCTGTTCATCCACACTACCAAGTATCTTACCATCAGCCCAGTACTCTGTATTCCTGTTACTCCTTCCAAAGTGAATCACCTCACACTTTTCCGCATTAAACTCCATTTGCCACCTCTGCAGAGCTGGGCTCTGCAGCTTATCTATGTCCCTCTGTAACCTGCCACTTCCCTCCGTTTGGACAAGACTATTCTTATCCATCAATTTGGAAGCAAATGCTAAATCCCAACAAGATTGGTTAATATCAGCAACTTAAGGCAGTGGGAACATGGACCAAAGCACCATGCTATAAGCTGGTGATCCTACTTTTTGTCAGTCCCTCATGAAGTGAGTCTGTGCAACCACTAAGCTCTGAAACATTTGAACTTTCTAAACTCAAAGAACAAAGAACAAAGAACAGTACAGCACAGGAAACAGGCCCTTCGGCCCTCCAAGCCTGTGCCGCTCCTTGGTCCAACTAGACCAATCGTTTGTATCCCTCCATTCCCAGGTTGCTCATGCGACTATCCAGGTAAGTCTTAAACGATGTCAGCATGCCTGCCTCCACCACCCTACTTGGCAGCGCATTCCAGGCCCCCACCACCCTCTGTGTAAAAAACATCCCTCTAATATCTGAATTATACTTCGCCCCTTTCACCTTGAGCCCGTGACCCCTCGTGATCGTCACTTCTGATCTGGGAAAAAGCTTCCCACCGTTCACCCTATCTATCCCCTTCATAATCTTGTACACCTCTATTAGATCTCCCCTCATTCTCCGTCTTTCCAGGGAGAACAAGCCCAGTTTACCCAATCTCTCCTCATAGCTAAGACCCTCCATACCAGGCAACATCCTGGTAAACCTTCTCTGCACTCTCTCTAACGCCTCCACGTCCTTCTGGTAGTGCGGCGACCAGAACTGGACGCAGTACTCCAAATGTGGCCTAACCAGCGTTCTATACAGCTGCATCATCAGACTCCAGCTTTTATACTCCAAACTCAACTCAGGATTTTACCGCCGTGCTCGCCCCAAATCGGAAAATCCCACTCGAGGTCAACGGACCTATGCACGGTCCGCCACGGGAATCGTAGCGGGCGGGATGGGAAAATTTCCCCCAATGTGTCGTGGAACACACGTGTCTGCGCTTCTCCAGACAACAAATTCTCCATCTCAGTCGCGCCATCAGACCACATTTAGAGCTTGGGGAAGTTGGAAGGCCTCTTGGGTGCCAGGTCTGTTGTTGTGGACCTGTGTAAATAATCTTATGTTGGGAAGTTCTTTCAGCATTCAATGTACCAAGGCAGCGTGCGTTTCGCCCCTTGATCCGTCTGATAATCTATTAATGAATGATGGGATTTACACTTAGATTGAGAAAGAAATAATAAACATGAAATGACCATGTAGAACAAAGCATCACAGGTCTGCATGAATGGTAGTAGAGGTCAGTTTCAGATAGATTGAGCTTAACTGTTTTGCCGTTATCTCTTTTTGCTGGCGTCTGATGATAAAGTGAATAAATGACTTCAGCTGCAGTGAACCTCAGCAGATATGAAAGGCTTGATCATGAATATTTATATAATGCACATTGATATATTCTACCTTTTTTTGGAAACTAGCCTCCCATCAGTGAGAACTTCCACTGACTTCAGCTGAAACCTATTGCTGAGCAGCATGTCTGAATTGGCAGTTTGTGCATTTTAGGGCTGGATTTCTGCAAAGTCACCCCAGAGCCATTTCCAAATGGCCGGCAGGACATGATTCCGGGATTCCCGGCACCAGTAGTCTTCGCTGGTGCAGAATAAGAGCTGCAGGTTGCAAGCCCACACGCTACCCTGCGGATCTGGCCGCCTCCATTGTGAAGGTAGGCATCTCCCAGACTCCTGAAACTTTGGGGAGTCAGGCCATCACCTCCACAATTCGTCGTTCATGGCTCCTTAAGGGGGTCATGAACCTTAGTCTGAATTCAGCAACCTTTTGAAAGGTAAGTTCAAAAAAGGTCTTTCCCATGTACCCCACTCCCCATGCCCCCTCATGGCACCCATGCCAACTGATGCCCCTTCTATGCCCATTCACCCAATATGCACTTTATACATAACCACTGAGTCCGATATAATAACAATGGCAAGTGCAGAACAGCTGTGAGAAAAAAATACCCAATCAAAAATGTTCTTCAAAAAAAACTGCTGTTCCTACAACCCTATAAAAGTGTCAATCAGACAGGCCATCCAAATATCAATGACAAAGGCATCAAACACTTCACACCTCTTAGTCTTGTCCACATGAACATTGAGATGTTGACAAAAGAGAAAATAACTTAAAGATGCAAATCAAGCAAAGTCAACAATTCAAAAAGTTAAAGTTTATTTATCAGTCACAAGTAAGGCTTACATTAACACTGCAATGAAGTTACTGTGAAAATCCCCTAGTCGCCACACTCCGGTGCCTGTTCAGGTCAATGCACCTAAGCAGCACATCTTTCAGACTGTGGGCGGAAACCGGAGCACCCGGAGGAAACCCACGCAGACACGGGGAGAACGTGCAGACTCCACACAGACAGTGACCCAAGCTGGGAATCGAACCCGGGTCCCTGGCGCTGTGAGGCAGCAGTGCTAACCACTGTGCCACCATGCCACCCACTTCACTTGTCAAAACAGAATCCTTGTTCTGGATTTAGAACCATAGAACCATAGAAAATTACAGCTCAGAAACAGGCCTTTTGGCCCTTCTTGTCTGTGCCGAACCATTTTATGCCTAGTCCCACTGACCTGCACTTGGACCATATCCCTCCACACCCCTCTCATCCATGAACCCGTCCAAGTTTTTCTTGAATGTTAAAAGTGACCCCGCATTTACCACTTTATCCGGCAGCTCATTCCACACTCTCACCACTCTCTGCGTGAAGAAGCCCCCCTAATATTCCCTTTAAACTTTTCTCCTTTCACCCTTAACCCATGCCCTCTGGTTTTTTTCTCCCCTAGCCTCAGCAGAAAAAGCCTGCTTGCATTCACTCTATCTATACCCATCAAAATCTTATACACCTCTATCAAATCTCCCCTCAATCTTCTACACTCCAGGGAATAAAGTCCCAACCTATTCAATTTCTCTCTGTAACTCAGCTTCTCAAGTCCTGGCAACATCCTTGTGAACCTTCTCTGCACTCTTTCAACCTTATTTACATCCTTCCTGTAACTAGGTGACCAAAACTGTACACAATACTCCAAATTCGGCCTCACCAGTGCCTTATATAACCTTACCATAACACTCCAACTTTTATACTCGATACTCCGATTTATAAAGGCCAATGTACCAAAGGCACTCTTTACAACCCTATCCACCTGTGATTTCTGCCTGCCCTCATCACGTAAGCTTGGCTAAAAGCTGTGGGATCTTTTATATTCACCAGCAAGGAAAGATAGTGATGCGCTATCAATTAGGCAAAAGACTACTTGTGTGCCAATACAACTGTAGGCTTTTATTCATAACAGAATCAGGAGCACATCCCAACAGGTAACCGACCCGAACTGAACAAGGGGGAGGAGACAGCCACCTTTATACTAGGTAACAAGGGGAGGAGCCGGCAGGGGATGTGTCCAGGCATAACAAACACACAACGGTGGTCCAGGCAGGACAAAGGCACAACTGAAGACCACCACAGATAGGGCTTTATTTTAACCTTTCACCTGAAAGGTAACATCTCCAACAGTGCAGCATTCCCTGGGTACTGCACTAGAATGTCAGCTTTGATTTTTTTCCGCTTAAGACCTGGGATGGGATTTGAACACAGAAGCTTGAGGCAAGAATGCCACCAACTGAGCCACAACTGACACTCAGAAAGAAGGAAGGTTCTGTGGTTCATCCCAGGTAAGAAGTGGTGATCCAGGAGACAAAAGAGTGGAGCTTGATAAAATCTAAGAAGATTTATGCATATCATATCTGAATAATTACACTTGGGATGTGACCAAAAGATTTACCAGATGGTACTTATATATCCACAGCTCTGCCAGAAATATTTATATCATTTGACATCAGTATGCCAGTTGCTGTACCTGTTTTTAAATTTTAACAAACACTACACAGGAAAATGGCTGAATATGCAGCAATAAACGGCCATATTAGTCACCCCGGTCTGTCACTTTGGCGAGAAGCCAACATAAGGCTATGAAGGATACTGAAGGATATGAAGGCTATGAAGGATAATGGCGGCACGGTAGCACAGTGGTTAGCACTGCTGCTTCACGGGTCCCAGGTTCGATTCCTGGCTTGGGTCACTGTCTGTGTGGAGTCTGCACGTTCTCCCCGTGTCTGTGTGGGTTTCCTCCGGGTGCTCCGGTTTCCTCCCACAGTCCAAAGATGTGCGGGTTAGGTTGATTGGCTATGCTAAAAATTGCCCCTTAGTCTCCTGAGATGCATAGGTTAGAGGGATTAGTGGGTAAAATATGTAGGGATATGGGGGTGGGATTGTGGTCGGTGCAGACTCGATGGGCCGAATGGCCTCTTTTTGTACTGTAGGATTTTTATGATTGTAATGAGTCCTCGGAGGCAGAAATCCCTTCATTTACAAGTCTGACAACAGCGTACATTTGGTGCCCTTGGGTTATAAATAAGAAAATTCAGGTAGATAATGAAGAAAAGAACATTTTCATATGTCGCCTAGCTGGGGGGAGATGCGAACCTTCAAGGCACTACCAAGCTTCTCGATCTCAATGAATGGGATTGGGAAGCTGTATTGTCAGCTGAAAGCAAATGATCCTGCCTTCAGTTAGCAGCCGACACTAGGAGTGCCAGAGGAACTGACACTCCTGGTTAAATACAAAGCAAGAGGCTCCCTGAGTGGCCCATCAATTTGGCCCTTAATCAGGGAGTTCATACTCTAACAGACCTCCTCAATTGCCTGATTACAAAGATTGACAAAGTTGATCCAGGAATATGGCTCTCAATGGTGAAGGATTCACATTCAAGAGCGAACTAAGGGCCTGCTAGACGTTCCATCATTTGCCCCAGAATCCCATTGGCATTCTGCTGAGATATCAACAGAACCTCCACAAAATTTCAGGGTGCCAATGTTAATTTTTTAAAAATTTGATGAGCGTCGCCGGCAAGCTCAGCATTCGTCACCCATTCCAAATTGCTCCTGGGAATTTCAGGGTAAGAAGGTTGACATTGTCAGCAACTCAAGAACAGTTAGAAATCTTTAACCAAACCACAGAATGAAGTGGCTGATGCGCGATTAAATCACTCGGGAGGCTGGATCGTACCCGGGAAATAAAGGCTTTTATTGGTAACAAGAATGGAGCATACTGCATAACAATACAATCCCAGACTAAACGGTCACCAGGCAGTGCAGTGACCTTTATACTCCGACAGGTAGGCGGAGCCAACCAGAGTGTACCACAGAACAATATCAACAGGTAGAACACCCCAACCCTAACCCCAACAGTGACAACAGTAACATATGTACAAGTACCCAGAGTGCTAACCATCTATGGTTCAGTACCCATAGTGGTAACCATCTATGGTTCACCACATTCACCCCTCCTTTAAAACAAAGGCTGGTGGGGCAAAAAAAACAGTACGAACTGTCCATATATTCACAAGTTCAGTCGTATCGAAGGGCCGCACCGTCTCTGCGACCTCCTCAACACTGGCGGTAGCGCCGGTTCTGGTGACCATGATGACCCTCTCTCCAAGGCGGTGTCCAGTGACTCCTCCAGTTCCTCACGGATGGGTGGACCATGAGGTGGCGACAATCTCCTGGACTCAGGAACGCCCCGAGGTGGCGACAATCTCCTGGACTCAGGCAAGCTGTACACGGGAGTAAGAGGATTAAGTGGTGGTCCCGATACTGCCCTCGCCGTGTCAGGAGGGGAGATAAAGGGCAAGGGGTCCCTAACCAGGGGTGCGGGAGCGACGGGGGTTTCCAGGTCCCCTGCAGGCGCCAGATCTCGAATAGAGACCGTGTCCTCTCGCCCGTCAGGATATGCTACATAGGCATATTGAGGGTTGGCGTGGAGGAGATGGACCTGTTCAACCAAAGGGTCGAACTTGCGGGTCCTAACATGCCGCCGCAGGAGGACAGGTCCTGAGTACGTCAACCAAGACGGCAGTGAGGTCCCAGAGGAAGACTTCCTAGGGAAGGTAAACATCCGCTCATGTGGGGTAGCGTTGGTTGCCGTACACAGGAGGGACCGGATTGAATGGAGCGCATCAGAAAGTACCTCTTGCCAACGGGAGACTGGAAGACTCTTAGACCTCAACGCCAGTGAGACAGCCTTCCAGACTGCAGTGTTTTCTCTTTCGACCTGCCCGTTACCCCTGGGGTTGTAACTCGTAGTCCTACTTGAGGCAATCCCTTTTGAGAGCAGGTATTGCCTCAAGTCGTCACTCATAAACGACGAACCCCTATCACTGTGGATATAACTGGGGTAACCAAACAGGGTGAAAAGATCCCGCAATGCTTTGATAACCGTGGCAGCGGTCATGTCTGAACAGGGAATGGCAAAAGGGAATCGGGAGTACTCGTCAACCACGTTGAGGAAGTACACATTCCGATCTGTCGAAGGAAGGGGGCCCTTGAAATCAACACTCAGTCTTTCAAAAGGGCGAGTGGCTTTAATGAGGTGTGCCCTGTCAGGTCGGTAGAAGTGCGGCTTGCATTCAGCACATACCTGGCAGCTTCGAGTTATCGACCTGACATCCTCTACTGAGTAGGGTAGATTCCGGGCCTTTACAAAATGGAAGAGCCGAGTGAGCCCCGGATGGCAGAGATCATTGTGGAGGGCCTGTAGCCGGTCCTCCTGCACACTGGCACATGTTCCACGCGACAGGGCATCTGAGGGCTCATTGAGCTTCCCCGGGCGGTACATGATATCATAGTTGTAGGTGGAGAGTTCGATTCTCCACCTCAAGATTTTATCATTTTTGATCTTACCCCTTAACGTGTTGTTGAACATGAACGCCACGGACCGCTAATCCGTGAGCAGGGTGAATCGTTTTCCAGCCAAGTAATGGCGCCAATGCCAGACGGCCTCCACAATGGCCTGAGCCTCTTTTTCCACAGCGGAGTGCCGAATTTCAGGGCCCTGGAGGGTGCGAGAGAAAAAGGCAACGGGCCTGCCCGCCTGGTTAAGTGTGGCGGCCAGGGCGAAATCAGATGCATCACTCTCCACCTGGAAGGGGATGGACTCATCGACAGCGTGCATCGTGGCTTTCGCGATGTCAGCTTTTATCCCTTCAAAGGCTAAGCAAGCCTCTGCTGCCAGGGGAAAAGAGGTAGACTTTATGAGCGGATGGGCTTTGTCCGCATAATTGGGAACCCACTGTGCGTAATACAAAAAGAAGCCTAAGCATCTTCTCAGTGCTTTTTTGACGCTAGTGGGTAGGGGAAGTTCAAGGAGGGGACGCATACGGTCTGGATCAGGGCCAAGGACCCCGCTTTCCACCACGTATCCGAGAATTGCTAGGCGGCGCTTGCTGAATACACACTTCTCCCTGTTATAGGTCAGATTCAGGCAAGACGCAGTGCGTAAAAACTTTAGGAGGTTGGCATCGTGGTCCTGCCAGTCATGGCCGCAGATAGTGACGTTGTCCAGGTACGGGAAGGTAGTCCGTAGCCCGTTTTGGTCCACCATTCGGTCCATTGCACGCTGGAAGACCGAGACCCCATTAGTGACGCCAAAGGGGACCCTTAAGAAGTGGTAGAGACGACCATCCGCCTCAAAGGCCGTATATTTTCGGTCCTCTGTGCGAATGGGGAGCTGGTGATAAGCTGACTTCAAGTCGATGGTGGAGAACACCCGGTACTGCGCAATCTGGTTGACCATGTCAGATATGCGCGGGAGAGGGTACGCGTCCAGCTGCGTGTATCTATTAATGGTCTGACTATAGTCTATGACCATCCGGGGCTTGTCTCCAGTCTTAACCACCACGACTTGTGCTCTCCATGGGCTAGTGCTAGGTTGAATTATCCCTTCCCTGAGGAGCCGCTGAACCTCAGATCGAATAAAGATCCGATCCTCAGCGCTGTAACGCCTGCTCTTAGTTGCGATGGGCTTGCAGCCTGGCACGAGATTCTCGAATAAAGATGGCAGGGTGATTCTGAGTGTCGAGAGACTGCACGTGGAGCGCGCTGGGCAATTTGGAGGCTGCTGTTCTCCCACTGAAAGTGGAGGGAGTGGCCCATCGTACTGCAGGGTCACACTCCTCAGGTGGACCATAAAGTCTACTCCCAGGAGTATCGGAGCGCAAAGGTGCGGTAACACGAGGAGCCTGAAGTTCTCATAAACTGTGCCCCGCACCGTTAGGTTTACCACGCAGCTCCCAAGAACGGTAACAGATCGGGACCTCGACGCCATAGAAATTGTCTGTCTGACAGTCTGTACTCGGAGACCGCACCGTTTCACGGTGTCAGGATGAATGAAACTCTCCATGCTCCCACTGTCAAACAGACAATGTATTAGGTGTCCGTTTACCTCTATGCCCATCATGGACTTGTCGAGTCTGTGAGGCTTGGCCTGGTCCAGGATGATTGACGCCACCGTTGAATCTTGAGTGCAACTGCAGGCAGCTGAGATGGTTGATGATGATGACCCCTGCTGGTCGTCTGCGGTCGGTGCCGACCAAAATGGCTGCGCCCATGGATCGCACGTGGTCGATGACGTTGAAAGTGACGGCACTCGCAGGTCACACGTGTCTTGCATCGTCGCCCTCAGGAATGGCGGCGCTCGTGAATCGCACGTGGTGGAAGACCTCGACGAAGCCGGAGACAAGGAGACAGATTCTGGAGAGTCACACGCCGCACTGCTTGGCTTCGTGGGTGGTTTAGCTCGGCACACTTTAGCATAGTACCCTTTCTTCCCATACGCGGAGCAAAATACCGTTCTGGCCGGACATCGCTGACGAGGGTGCTTTGCCAATCCACAGAAATAGCACCGCGGGCGTCCCGGAGCCGCCGCCACCGTCAGGTCCGAGGTTGAAAGCACGATCGCGCAGTTCCTCTGAGCCGCTGGGTAGAGTTGAGTCGGTGGCTGTACTTGCCACGATGTTCCCACGTGGTCGGTGGGGTAAGTTTCAAGACTTCTGGAGGCCGTTTCCGTCGCATCAGCCAATTCCACCGTCTTAGCTAGGTCTAAGTTACCTTGCTCGAGCAGCCGCAGGCGAATATAGGATGAGCCGATTCCCGCCACGAACGCATCTCGGATCAAATCGTTAGTATACTGGGTCGCCGACACTGGCTTGCAATTGCAGGCTCTGGCTAGCTGCTGAAGTTCGCGCAGGTACTGTCCCGTCGTTTCGCCGGGCTGCCGCCGTCGAGTGGCTAGTAGGTGCCGAGCATGAATCTCGTTTGGCGGTTTGTTGTACAGTTTCTTAAGTAGTTCGATGGCCCCTTTGTAGTCTTGGGCATCGCGGATTGATGAGTATACAGTGTCGCTTACCCTTGCGTGGTGGACCCGCAATCTATCGGCGTCGTTTTGAATGGCTATTGAGGCGTCGATATAGTCTTGGAAACACTTCAACCAATGGTCGAAAGTGTTCGACGCTCCAGCTGCACGCGGATCTAAGGTAAGCCGATCGGGTTTTAACATTTGCTCCATGGTTTTTTTTTCAACCAAAAATTGTTACTAATAAAATTGATGCGCGATTAAATCACTCGGGAGGCTGGATCGTACCCGGGAAATAAAGGCTTTTATTAGTAACAAGAATGGAGCATACTGCATAACAATACAATCCCAGACTAAAGGGTCACCAGGCAGTGCAGTGACCTTTATACTCCTCCAGGTAGGCGGAGCCAACCACAGAACAACGCTAACAGGTGGAACACCCCAACCCTAACCCCAACAGTGACAACAGTAACATATGTACAAGTACCCATAGTGCTAACCATCTATGGTTCAGTACCCATAGTGCTAACCATCTATGGTTCAGTACCCATAGTGCTAACCATCTATGGTTCAGTACCCATAGTGCTAACCATCTATGGTTCAGTACCCATAGTGCTAACCATCTATGGTTCAGTACCCATAGTGCTAACCATCTATGGTTCAGTACCCATAGTGCTAACCATCTATGGTTCACCACAGTGGCGAAATAAGTCAGAGAAGAACATTGGTCTGAACTGTCGCATCAGTTACAGGAAGGTTCCCAGAATAACTGCATTAGAAAGAGCAGCGGCAGTGACTTCTGGTCGGTCTTGAAGCCCATCCACAAAGTCAGGATAACAGCTGACAATACAGCTTCCCAATCCCATTCATTGAGATCACGAAGCTTGGTAGTGCCTTGAAGGTTCGCATCTCCAGTTGTTTCCAATGGCCAGGTGCTTTTTTTTTGCCGGGGGGGTGGTGGGGGGGGGGGGCGGTGGGGGGGGGGGGCGGTGGGGGGGGGGGGGGGGGGGGGCGGTGGGGGGGGGGGCGGGGCGGTGGGGGGGGGGGGGGCGGTGGGGGGGGGGGGCGGTGGGGGGGGCGGTGGGGGGGGGGGGCGGTGGGGGGGGGGGGGGGCGGTGGGGGCGGTGGGGGGGGGCGGTGGGGGGGGGGGGGGGGGCGGTGGGGGGGGGGGGGGTGGGGGGGGGGGGGGGGCGGTGGGGGGGGGGGGCGGTGGGGGGGGGGGGCGGTGGGGGGGGGGGGGGGGTGGTGGGGGGGGGGGGGGTGGGGGGGGGGGTGGGGGTGGGATAAGAAAATTAGATATTTAGAACTGTAGGAAATGTTGTAAAAACCATCTGCATCTGCCCCCAGCTAGGTGACACATGAAAGTGTTTTTTCTTCATTATCCACCTGAATTTTCATATTTATAACCCAAGGGCACCAAATGCACCAACATTCAATAACTTCCGTAATATTTTATGCACTTTTCCTTCGGAGCAGGATCAGTAACTGGCCAATTTCATTCATTTCTGGAAAGGACCCAAGCCTCGAAAAAGGATTTAAATTCTGTTGACTTATGGAAAGCAGTTAACTGCTCAGATTAACCTCTAACAGCTGGTGGCTTCTTCACCCTCAGCACCTCTAAAGTATGGGGTTTATGTCAATACAGCCACTCCTGAACCTTCTTAAAGGGTAGGATCTGACAGCCCAGTGAATCAGACTCATGTACAATCCAGCATTCAAAGAGCACAGTTTCTTTATATTTCCCTTTCGATTTGACCAAAGTGGCTGTGCACTCATTGACTTGTGCTGGGCTACAGTTTGATTGGTGCTGACAGCTCTCTGCTACCAACTCAGTCATATTTTATATATGATCCTGGACACGGAGGAGAAGGAATTCTCTCAGTCATCTCCATCCAAAAGGCTTTGGCCTCTGCTTCAGAGTGAGGGCCAACTTTGAAGAGAGCTTGTATCTGCTGAAACGTGTTCTCCAAGGTTATCTCAGTAAAATGGTGAGATTTCCCCTCCATATTCCTACTTGCTGACATTCCTGCCACGTATCTCCCTCATTGGCTGTGGCCTGTAACAGCTTCTTCTCCATTTAGAATATAGTGTTCAATTCTGGTCGCCACACTCCCAGAAGGATGTGGATGTTTTGGAGAGGGTACAGAAGAGGTTTACCAGGATGTTGCCTGGTCTGGAGGGCATTAGCTGTGAGGAGAGGTTGGATAAACTCGGTTTGTTCTCACTGGAACGACGGAGGTTGAGGGGTGACCTGATAGAGGTTTACAAGATTATGAGGGGCATGGACAGGGTGGATAGTCAGATGCTCTTTGCCAGAGGAGAAAGGTCAAGTGCTAGGGGACATAGGTTTAAGGTGCATGGGGAAAAGTTTAGAGGAGATGTGCGGGGCAAGTTTTTTACACAGAGGAATACAGGAATAGTTTATAAATTTTATTTATTTATTAGTCGCAAGTAAAGCTTGTATTAACACTGCAATGAAGTCACTGTGAAATTCCCCTAGTCGCCACACTCCGGCACCTGTTCAGGTCAATGCACCTAACCAGCACGTCTTTCAGACTGTGGGAGGAAACCAGAGCACTCGGAGGAAACCCACACAGACACGGGGAGAACGTGCAAACTCCACACAGATAGTGACCCAAGCCGGGAATTGAACCTGGGTCCCTGGCGCTGTGAGGCAGCAGTGCTAACCACTGTGCCACTGTGCCACGCTAACCATTAGATGAATAAGATGGTAATGGAAGGATACGGACTCGGTAAGTGCATACGGTTTTAGTTGAGGCAGGCATCATGATCGGCGCAGGAGGGCCGAAGGGCCTGTTCCTGTGCTGTACTGTTCTTTGTTCTCCAGCAAGAACACCTTCTGGCACCACCAAGAAAGTCCCTTTCCGTGCTGAGCAGTAGTCCTTTAAGAACTACTGGCTCATCAAGCTTTTCACCCCTCAGCCCATCCTGCTGCTGGCAGACATGCTCCCCGCACCCATTTTCCACATGTTCAGTAGTCTGTTCCTTGAGCAGAAAGATCTACAGGAGAGCGCAGCTGGGATTTTGCTGTCGCCTCAAGATTGAAACCAATAAGTGCAATTTTATTTCTTCCTTAACACTGGACTGCAGTTCTTACTGCACTGCCTGTGTCTTGCTTCTGTTCATTCTCCCTCAAAAACGAAAACCAGTCACCTCAGTGGTGGTCGCAATGTGATCGGATATTGGCTTTGTGAAGTAAATCTCTGTGGGCAGGGCCTGAGGCGATATTGGTTTATTTTGGACGTTGAGTTATGTAGAAATCCCCTCTCCTCTGTAGATGGGAGATTATCTGATTTTTATTGATCGTTTTTGAGACTTGTATGACTTGTAAGAAAACACACAAATCTGCAGCATATGCAGTGCAACATGAAATCAATAGAATTCATCTTAAAGGACATCGCTTTTTTGTGTGAAATATTATTCATTTATAACTCTGTACACTACAGACTGCTCAGCACAACACCCCCCCCTCCCTCCTGCCAACACCCGCGCCCCCCCACCTCCCCCCAACACAGCTGATGGAAGGTGCTCCGAGCTTTTTAAATGAACAATTTAATCAAAGCTCTCTGCACAGTTTCAGCTCCTCTACCTAAGAAGGACAAGCTGGCTGCTGGAGACTGTACTGCTCTGCCCAAGACCGCAAGCAACTACAAAAGGCTGTGAATGTAGCCCAATCAATCAGGCAAACCAGCCTCCCATCCATTGACTCTGTCTACACTTCCCGCTGCCTCGGAAAAGCAGCCAGCATAATCAAGGACCCCACGCACCCCGGACATTCTCTCTTCCACCTTCTTCCGTCAGGAAAAAGATACAAAAGTCTGAGGTCACGTACCAACCGACTCAAGAACAGCTTCTTCCCTGCTGCTGTCAGACTTTTGAATGGACCTACCTCACATTAAGTTGATCTTTCTCTACATCCTAGCTATGATTGTAACACTACATTCTGCACCCTCTCCTTTCCTTCTCTATGAACGGTATGCTTTGTCTGTATGGCGCGCAAGAAACAATACTTTTCACTGTCTCCCAATACATGTGACAATAATAAATCAAATATTAAGTTGATCTTTCTCTACACCCTAGCTATGACTGTGACACTACATTCTGCATCCTCTCCTTTCCTTCTCCCCTATGTACTTTATGAACGGTATGCTTTGTCCGTATAGCGTGCAAGAAACAATACTTTTCACTGTATCCCAATACATGTGACAATCGTAAATCAAATCAAATATTAAGTTGATCTTTCTCTACACCCTAGCTATGACTGTAACACTACATTCTGCACCCTCTCCTTTCCTTCTCTATGAACGGTATGCTTTGTCTGTATAGTGCGCAAGAAACAATACTTTTCACTGTATCCCAATACATGTGACAATAATAAATCAAATATTAAGTTGATCTTTCTCTACACCCTAGCTATGACTGTAACACTACATTCTGCACCCTCTCCTTTCCTTCTCTATGAACGGTATGCTTTGTCTGCATAGCGCGCAAGAAACAATACTTTTCACTGTATGTTAATACATGTGACAACAATAAATCAAATCAAATCAAACTTACCTGCAGTGCTAACTGAAGGGCAGGGAGTTGCATCCCTCTGGAATGAGGCCCTCAGGCCTTTGCTGTCACCCTTACTTTCTCTTTCCCTCCCTCCCATCCTCTCCCGCCTGAATTTCTCTGGCTCCATGGACGCATCAATGGGGCCCCGATTTCCATCTTCAAAGTGATGCTGGAAGCAGGCAGGAGAGCCAGTGTAAGTAAATGGCCCATTGCCACAGCTGCAATCGGCCCCCCTTTCAGGTGGGATGCTGCTTTGTGAATGCAAATCAGAGTCCTGTGGTCCACCCAAAAATCTCTTTGCCGAATTATAGTTGCCCAATGCACTCAGAGTGGGAGATTGGTGGTGACTGCAAAGAGAGAATCCCAACAGTGGGAAGGGGCAAAGGATTCTCTGAGTCGGAATTTGTCTTCTATGCTCTTCTGTCCCCTTAAATACATGTGTTATTCACTTCATCCAATCTTGATAGAAGTCGTTAGGTGGGAAAGCAGGATGCTCACCCATTTCAGGTGGGATCAAGGTTGCTGTTCATATGAAAATCGCAATTTTGAGGAACAACTGGGAAGCCCAAAATCATTCGCTCCCCCTCTATCGATGTGGGGCCAGAAGGAATAGGCAATTCCTTTTGGCTTTTCTAAAAGCTTGCTGCTGGCCCATGTGCGAACCGACTCCGGGATCATTTCCTTCTTGATGTAATGGATTTTCATCTAGCTCTACGAAGGTGTAATGACTTCAACCAGACCATTGAGGTTGGCCTATTGGATTTTGGACTCCCTGATTAAGAAGTCAATTGATGGGCCAATCGGGGAGTCTTTCCTTGTATTTTTCCCAGGGTGGACGAGTCAATTACTAGGGGGTATTGGTTTAAAGTGCGAGGGGCAAGGTTTAAAGGAGATGCATGAGGCAGGTTTTTTACACAGAGGGTGGTGGGTGCCTGGAACTCGCTGCCGGGGGAGGTAGTGGAAGCAGATATGATAGTGAGTTTTAAGGGGCGTCAGGGCAAATCCATGAATAGGATGGGAATAGAGGGATACGGTCCCCGGAAGAGTAGGGAGTTTTAGTTCAGTCGGGCAGCATGGCCGGTGCAGGCTTGGAGGGCCGAAGGGCCTGTTCCTGTGCTGTAATTTTCTTTGTTCTTTGTTCTTTCTTTAACTGGGAGTGTCAGTTCCTCTGGCACTCTCGGAGGTAGACTGCTGACTGATGGCACTCTGTGTACTGCTGTTGGAATTGTAAATAAAGGGATTTTTGTGAAGGGACTTCTGCCTCTGAAGACTTATCACAATAGGAGCCAGATGATTTTGCTCTCTCATGCCAATCATTCTTTATTCCTTGCTGGAATGTACTTTGTTCCTGTTCTTGAAGAAGCTTTTTCCAGTGAATCCGGTTGTTGTGTGCGATGTTGCTTTCGAGCTGTCACACTCCTGCCAGTTCCTGGAAGATAGTGCACAGCTAAACCTCTGCATCCTCCAGCTAACCTTTCTATTCAAAACCGCAATAAACTATTTTATCCTCCAAAAAATGGCAATAACCTCTGAGACTGTCAGAAGGTGAGTTCTCTTTTCCTTTTCGCATGAGTCTCTCCAGATGTTAAACTGCATCATGGTATTGCATTAAGGTGATACGGTGGCACAGTGGTTAGCACTGCTGCCTCACAGCGCCAGAGACCCGGGTTCGATTCCCGGCTTGGGTCACTGTCTGTGTGGAGTTTGCACGTTCTCCCCGTGTCTGTGTGGATTTCCTCCGGGTGCTCCGGTTTCCTCCCACAGTCCAAAGATGTGTGGATGAGGCGGATTGGCCATGCTAAATTGCCCCTTCGTGTCCAAAGATGTGTAGGTTAGGTGGATTGACCATGCTAAATTACCCCTTACTGTCCAAAGATGTAGGTTAGATGGATTGGCCATGCTAAGTTGCCCCTTAATGTCCAAAGATGTGCTGGTTAGATGGATTGGCCATGCTGCTTCATAGCTCCAGGGACCTGGGTTCGGTTCCCGGCTTGGGTCACTGTCTGTGTGGAGTTTGCACTTTCTCCTCGTGTCTGCGTGGGTTTCCTCCGGGTGTTCCGGTTTCCTCCCACAGTCTAAAGATGTGTGGGTTAGGTTGATTGGCCATGCTAAAATTGCCCCTTAGTGTTCTGGGATGCGTAGATTAGCGGGTAAAATATGTAGGGATATGGGGATAGGGCCTGGGTGGGATTGTGGTCGGTGCAGACTCGATGGGCCGAATGGCCTCTTTCTGTACTGTTGGGTTTCTATGATTTCTATGATAAGTTGCCTCTTAGTGTCCAAAGATGTGCAGGTTAGGTGGATTGGCCGTGATAAATTGCCCCTTAGTGTCCAAAGATGTGCAGGTTAGGTGGATTGGCCGTGATAAATTGCCCCTTAGTGTCCAAAGATGTGCAGGTTAGGTGGATTGGCCGTGATAAATTGCCCCTTAGTGTCCAAAGATGTGCAGGTTAGGTGGATTGGCCGTGATAAGTTGCCCCTTAGTGTCCAAAGATGTGCAGGTTAGGTGGATTGGCCGTGATAAATTGCCCCTTAGTGTCCAAAGATGTGCAGGTTAGGTGGATTGGCCGTGATAAATTGCCCCTTAGTGTCCAAAGATGTGTAGGTTAGGTGGATTGGCCATGCTAAATTGCATCTTGGTATCCAAAGATGTGCAGGTTAGGTGGATTGGCCATGCTAAATTGCCACTTAGTGTCAGGGGCACTAGCAGCCTTAATATGTGGGGCTATGGGAATAGGGCCTGGGTGGGATTGTAGTCGGTGCATACTCAATGGGCCGAATGGCCTCCTTCTGCACTGTAGGGATTCTGTGATTGACACAACCGGACCTGCCAGTGAGACCCTGCCTTCTACACGCAATGCCAAGTTCAATGCTTGGTTTGACCATTGACTGGCTGCAGTTCCTCAGCCGTGCTCCAGCAAGAGATATGCTGGGATATCAATCTGCCTCTTGCTCAGACAACAATCTCCCCATAATAACAATCAACATGTTTTATTCATGCTCTGCTCTCGTTTGCGAGCTTTGTTCAAGTCTGTTCATCTTGGTGAACACCTCCATTAAAATAGTACGCAAAAGGTGGAAATTCAAGGTGACGAACTCTTCATTGTTCTTTAACTCAGAAAAACAGGACTGAATTTTGCGGCACTTGACTGAATTCCTGATCTTATCTAAGGATCTAAGTCTGATCCAAGCAGAGATTTCCAGAGCACTTATCACCTCTATCCTTGGCTTGCAGTCAAAAGGGATTTTGGTTTAAATCCAGCTCAAGCTGTTAAAATCACTTTGTTCATGGAGAAAGGTAGCGAACAGGCGTCTGCAGGTTATAATAGAACCTACCCTTGTGATCAGTGCCGCTGCTTTAACACTGTCTGATGCACCCTCAGCCCTGTTATCACACCATCTCTGTCAGACACCCAACCTCATTATCTATGCCTCAATTTAATGCCAATCTGTTAGCAACACGCACTCGGATTGACAAGCTTTCAGTTTGAAGCAATCTCATGTTATAAGGTGACTGGAAATCAGTGCAGATCTTTGTCATGTTGCAGGGTTCGAATTTAACAGAGGTCAAATCATCATAGAATCCGACAGTGCAGGAGGAGGCCATTTGGTCCATAGAGTTTGCACTGACCACAATCCCACCCAGGCCCTATCCCCATAATCCCATGCATTTACCCGAGTGAGTCCCCCAACACTAATGGACAACTTAGCATGGCCAATCCACCTAACCTACACATCTTTGGACACTAAGGGGCAATTTATCACGGCCAATCCACCTAACCTACACATCTTTGGACACAAAGGGGCAATTTAGCATGGCCAATCCACCTAACCTACACATCTTTGGACACTAAGGGGCAATTTATCACGGCCAATCCACCTAACCGACACATCTTTGGACACAAAGGGGCAATTTAGCATGGCCAATCCACCTAACCCGCACATCTTTGGACACAAAGGGGCAATTTAGCATGGCCAATCCACCTAACCCGCACATCTTTGGACACAAAGGGGCAATTTACCATGGCCAATCCACCTAACCTGCACATCTTTGGACACTAAGGGTCAATTTAGCATGACCAATCCACCTAACCTACACATCTTTGGACACTAAGGGGCAATTTAGCATGGCCAATCCACCTAACCTGCACATCTTTGGACACTAAGGGGCAATTTAGCATGACCAATCCACCTAACCTACACATCTTTGGACACTAAGGGGCAATTTAGCATGGCCAATCCACCTAACCTGCACATCTTTGGACACTAAGGGGCAATTTAGCATGGCCAATCCACCTAACCTGCACATCTTTGGACACTGAGGGGCAATTTAGCATGGCCAATCCACCTAACCTGCACATCTTTGGACACTAAGGGTCAATTTAGCATGACCAATCCACCTAACCTACACATCTTTGGACACTAAGGGGCAATTTAGCATGGCCAATCCACCTAACCTGCACATCTTTGGACACTGAGGGGCAATTTAGCATGGCCAATCCACCTAACCTGCACATCTTTGGACACTAAGGGACAATTTAGCATGGCCAATCCACCTAACCTGCACATCTTCGGACTGTGGTAGGAAACCGGAGCACCCGGAGGAAACCCACGCAGACACGGGGAGAACGTGCAGACTCCACACAGACAATGACCCGAGCCGGGAATCGAACCCAGGTCCCTGGTGCTGTGAGGCAGCAGTGCTAACCACTGTGCCACCGTGCAGCCCCATCAATCATGGTCAATCCTGTTAACCTATCATTTTTGCTACTTGGTATGGTTGGCTATCAGAGCTAAAACAGGCCACAAGTGGGATTTCTCCCCCTCCCTCATCTGTCACACTTTGAGGAGTGTCTGATTGCATCCGGTAGTTAGTGACGACAACTATCAGGAATGAGGTGCCAGCCTAGGGGGAGAAGGTAAGCAGGGCAAATATATATTGGCTAATTTGCAATTGAAGGAGTCAAATTAAGCATTTCTACTTGAACCCAGTAATCCTGTACACAGCCCTATTCATTCATCCAGGGGATGTACTGAATTTCCACTCCATCTGACGAAGGAGCAGCGCTCCGAAAGCTAATGGTATTTGCTACCAGATAAACCTGTTGGACTTTAACCTGGTGTTGTTAAAACTCTTACTGAATTTAGTAGCCTTGGCAGGGCAGGTTTGATTTGATTTGATTTATTATTGTCACATGTATTGGGATACAGTGAAAAGTATTGTTTCTTGCGCGCTATACAGACAAAGCATACCGTTCATAGAGAAGGAAAGGAGAGAGTGCAGAATGTAATGTTACAGTTATAGCTAGGATGTAGAGAAAGATCAACTTAGTGCGAGGTAGGTCCATTCAAAAGTCTGACAGCAGCGGGGAAGAAGCTGTTCTTGAGTCAGTTGGTATGTGACCTCAGACTTTTGTATCTTTTTCCCGATGGAAGAAGGTGGCAGAGAGAATGTCCGGGGTGCGTGGGGGTCCTTGATTATGCTGCTGCTTTGCCGAGGCAGCAGGAAGTGTAAACAGGGCCAATGGATTGGAGGCTGGTTTGAGTGATGGACTGGTGAAGCTGGGCTGGATTTAAAAGTGTATGAACCAAAGATAGTGGGGGAAAGGGGGTGCATGGGTTCTTTGCAAGTCTCTATTCAGACCAGATGTGCAGTTGAAATTCAAGCACCTCATTTGCTTTTGCTGTGAAGTCACATCGCGGCATTAACGCACAAATCTGTCCACTTTTAACAGGCGGACCTATCTATTTCGTTTGGGTGCCTACAATAGCAATAGGGAATTCTAAACAGAAGGTATTTGGACCCCATTTTAACTGCCTGTCGAAAACCAAATGGATCAGGGATTTACCCATTCCTTCCCATCATGACCTGAACAGCTGCAGACAGCAAGACCAATCCCACACTCTTTAAATGTGCAGGCCAGGCTCCACTGACATTTTGAGGCATGGTGGCACAGTGGTTAGCACTGCTGCCTCACAGCGCCAGGGACCCGGGTTCGATTCCCGGCTTGGGTCACTGTCTGTGTGGAGTTTGCACGTTCTCCCCGTGTCTGTGTGGGTTTCCTCCAGGTGCTCTGGTTTCCTCCCACAGTCCAAAGGATGTGCGGGTTAGGTGCATTGGCCGTGCTAAATTCTCCCTCAGTGTACCCGAACAGGCGCCGGAGTGTGGCGACTAGGGGATTTTAACAGTAACTTCATTGCAGTGATAATGTAAGCCTACTTGTGACACTAATAAATAAACTTTAAACTTAGTTATAAAGCTAACATTACTACGCAAAGAATAACTTTTGGGCGACATGGTGGTACAGTGGTTTGCACTGCTGCCTCACAGCGCCAAGAACCTGGGTTCGATTCCTGGCTTGGGTCACTGTCTGTGCGGAGTTTGCACGTTATCCCCATGTCTGCGTGGGTTTCCTCCGGGTACTCCGGTTTCCTCTCACAGTCCAAAGATGTGCAGGTTAGGTGAATTGGCCGTGCTAAATTGCCCCTTAGTGTCCAAAGGTGTGCAGGTTAGGTGGATTGGCCATGCTAAATTGCCCCTTCGTGTCCAAAGATGTTTGGGTTCTGTGGATTGGCCATGCTAAATTGTCCCTTAGTATCCAAAGATGTGCAGGTTAGGTGGATTGGCCAAGCTAAGTTGTCCCTTAGTGTCCAAAGATGTGTAGGTTAGGTGGATTGGCCATGCTAAATTTCCCCTCAGTGTGAGGGGGACTAGCTAGGGTAAATGCATGGGGTTATGGGGATAGGGCCTGGTGAGATTGTGGTCAGTGCAGACTAGATGGGCCGAATGGCCTCCTTCTGCACCGTAGGGATTCTATTTCTGCTTTTTCTTGAGGTGAAAAGAGGCCCAAAATGGTCAGGAAAAAAAAAAAATGGAAGCTATTTCCATGGTGGGCCATGGAAATGCAGATGAAGAAGATGAGTGCCTCTCCAAAAACAACCAGAAAACTTAGGGCCTCCTTTGCCTCAGGCTTTCCTCCCACTTTATAAACTGGCAGCACCGCAGTCTCCTGCCATTTGAATCTCCACACCGGCTCGCCACCCAGGCAGAGATTCTAGCCAGGTCGGATAAGCGTCAAATCTTCAATGTGGCAATGAGACTCATGAGTTAAAACGTCGCTGCTTCTTGGCTTGGCATTTGTCCGTCGCTCTCACACCCTCCCCTCCCCGATCCCCCACCAATCCTGGACATAATTTTAAAATCGAGCCTGAAGTGTTATTTCTAGGCTATTACTTAAGTGCTGTCGTAATGTGCACTGTGCTTTTGCGGGGCAAAGCCAAATCAATCTCTGCTAATTCCTTTTGGCAGCAAATTCCAAATGCTTTCTTTAACACAAGATTCAGGTTGACAATACTTGAGGTCTGTAGGAACTGAGCAATTTATTTTTTCTTTAATACAATGCTTTGACCTCATTCACTATTTTCAGAACCTTTTACAGTCAAATGGGCAAAATACAGAGGAGCGATATTATCATCTATGTGTTTCATAAACTGACAGGAACCCACCACCACTGGAACCAAGAAATGTCCGTTTGCTGTCATCGAATCCCTACAGTAAGAAGGAGGCCATTCGGCCCATCGAGCCTGCCCCGACAAA
Organism: Mustelus asterias; assembly: GCF_964213995.1. Classification (NCBI taxonomy): domain Eukaryota; kingdom Metazoa; phylum Chordata; class Chondrichthyes; order Carcharhiniformes; family Triakidae; genus Mustelus; species Mustelus asterias. Next base: position 9,848,214 of record NC_135834.1, on the reverse strand, counting down.
AATTCCCACCCAGGCCTTATCTCCATAGCCCCCAGGTTACCCTGCTAACCCCCATGGCACTAAGTTCTAGCAAATTTTGCATGTTCTTGCAATTGTATGGTGTGAGTGTTAACCGAAAGCAGAATTGGATATATATTTGAAAAGGAAAAACTGGAGCAAGAGTAGGGGAGTCAGGCTATTTCGATAACTCTTTCAAAGAGTCAGCACACTGACGATGGGCTGAATGGTGTCCCATCCATGCAAAGCTGCTCTATGTGACTTGGTTCAAGTGGCAGATTGGTCTACGTTAGCCAAACTGTTATGTAACAAAAACAGAAAATACTGGAAAATCTCAGCAGGTCGGACAGCATGTGGCACAGTGTTTAGCACTGCCAGGGACCTGGGTTCAATTCCCGGCTTGGGTCTGTGTGTAGTTTGCACATTCTCCCCATGCCTGCGTGGGCTTCCTCCGGGTGCTCCGGTTTCCTCCCACAGTCCAAAGATGTGCGGATTAGGTTGATTGGTCGTGCTAAATTGTCCCTTAGCTTCAGGGAGACCAGCTACGGTAAATGTATGGGGTTACGGGGATAGAGCCTGGGTGAGATTGTGGTCGGTGCAGACTTGATAAGCCGAATGGCCTCCTTCTGCACTGTAGGAATCTATGCAAGCATCTGTGGAGAGAGAATAGAGCCAATGTTTTGAGAATGAATGGCCCTTCGTCAAGTATTTTGCTTTTACCAAACTGTTATGTGTCGTTGCACGATAACAGCAGTCTTGCAAAACTTGAGGCCATGATCTGCTGCTTAAACAAAAGGTCCATGAAGGGAGACCATGCTGAAAGTATCTATCCACTTAGCTCACCGATCTTATATGGCCTCCTGCTTGCAATCTTCTCCTCTCACGCACAGTTTACCCAGGACTCTATTGTAAGTTATGATACTTAGGCCTGGCTGTTAAGATCACAAGTTAGGCCCGACCTGGCCTCCGTGTCCCCAAACTTGCTGATCTACTCCACCTGTTTCAGGGCTCCCATGCCCTGTGCCAGCCACCTCAAAAAATCAACACCGTAGCATTTACAACTCAGTAAGAGATAAACCAGCCTTCCTGATGCCCTCCCTTCCCCCTCATTGTTGTGCTTGGTAAAGCCCATGTGGCCTACTCAGCTAAATCTAATAAAGTCGACCTACGAATAAGATTATCGGAGAAGGAATGATGCCATTTTTAAACTTTAATAACATAAATTGAGATCGAGACGGGCTTAATTGTTTATTGATCAAATAATGTAAAACCGTGACTGCAATACAACAATAGAAGATCGAAGATGGTTGTTAGAAGCAAGAACCTTGGTCTCCAGCAAGAAGAGGTAACACAGAGAGTTTTGAAATTGCAAGGCAGCCACAGTGATGCAGCAAGGGCTGGTCAGAGTTACGGTTCACAGTGAGCTGGCGAGGAAGTAGGATGGTGGGAAGCTGCAATGCTGGCTAACGTCAGTCGTCTTGTGAAGAAGTTATGATAACAACTGAGAGTTCTGCCCTCACCTGATCCTGTAAAAAAAAAGAAAAGTCAGACTGACCGCCTGGTCTAGCTGAAATTTGTCTTTTCAATAGTCGGGTCTCTTAATTTTGGAAGGAGCATTATTTAGTTGCATTTAAGTCCCAGCATTAGTTTCTTCTGCTGTGGCAGGCACTCAATTTTGTCAACAGCTCATCTTCCGGTCGGGCAGCCCTCGGGACTCAACGTTGAGTGATACTTACCATCCCTACAGTGCAGAAGGAGGCCATTTGGCCCATCGAGCCTGCACTGACCACAATCCCACCCAGGCCCGATCCCCGTAACCCCACGTTTTTACCCTAACTAGTCCCCTTGCCACTAAGGGGCAATTTATCATGGCCAATCAACCTAACCCGCACATCTTTGGAGTGTGGGAGGAAACCGGAGCACCCAGAGGAAACCCACGCAGACACGGGGAGAATGTGCAAACCCCACACAGACAGTGACCCAAGGTCAGAATCGAACCCAGGTCCCTGGGGCTGTGAGGCAGCAGTGTTAGCCACTGTGCCACCGCGCCACCCCTAACTTTAGATTGTGAACTTTCTCCTCCATCTTAAACCCTTTTTAAAAAAAAATCCCAAACATGTATTCCTTCAATTGCCCCTCATCCCCATCACACCAAATCATCTGTCTTTTGTTCTGAAAGTTGCTACTTTTTGTTGCAATCTCTTAAAGCTCGAACATATTCTCTTTCAGTTCTGAAGAACTTGCATTTATATAGTGCCTTTCAAAATCTCGCGACTCAAAGCATTTTACAACCAATGAAGTTGGGGTGGCACAGTGGTTAGCACTGCTGCCTCACAGCGCAAGGGACCCCGATTCCAGCCTCGGGTCACTGTCTGTGCGGAGTCTGCACATTCTCCCCGTGTCTGCGTGGGTTTCCTCCGGGTGCTCCGGTTTCCTCCCACACTCCAAAGATGTGTAGGTTTGGTGGATTGGCCATGCTAAATTGCCCCTTAGTGTCCAAAGATGTGTAGGTTAGGTGGATTGGCCATGATAAATTGCCCTTAGTGTCCAAAGATGTGCAGGTTAGGTGGATTGGCCATGCTAAATTGCCCCTTAGTGTCCAAAGACGTGCAGGTTAGGTGGATTGGCCATGCTAAATTGCCCCTTAGTGTCCAAAGATGTGCAGGTTAGGTGGATTGGCGATGCTAAATTGCCCCTTAGTGTCCAAAGATGTGCAGGTTAGGTGGATTTGCCATGCTAAATTGTCCCTTAGTGTCCAACGATGTATAGGTCAGGGGAATTAGTCAGGTAAATATGTGGGATTAGGGAGATAGGGCCTGGGTAAAATGCTCTGTCGGAGTTGGTGCAGACTCGATGGGCTGAATGGCCTCCTTCTGCACTGTAGGGATTCTATGATTCTAAGTACTTTTCTGGTGTAGACACTGTTATAATGTGAGAAATACAACAGTCAATTTGTGAACAGCAAGCTCCCATAAACAGCAATGTGAGAGTGATCAAATAACCTGTCTTCATGATGTTGGTTGTGGGATAAATATTGACCAGAGCAATGAGGAGAACACCCCCATCTTTGTCTTCCCACACGGCTGTGGGATTTTTGATGCTTACCTGACAGGCTAGATGGACCTTGGTTTCGCATCTCATTTGAAACACAGAACCTCCGACGATGCAGTACTCGCAAGCAGTTATAGCTCCCCATACTCCTACCTGGGAATGTCAGAGGCGAGCTGCCTCTCAGGACCGCTGAGAGCTGTCAGCTGCTGCAGGCTGGCCTGTGGACAACTTCTCAAACAACAATGGTTCTTTCCAGAAGGAGCAAAGCACCTCTGTAGTTTATTTGTTTATTTCTTAGTCACAAGTAGGCTTACATTAACACTGCAATGAAGTTACTGTGAAAACCCCCTAGTCGCCACACTCCTGTTCGGGTACACTGAGGGATTTAGCACGGCCAATGCACCCAAACCAGCACGTCTTTCGGACTGTGGGAGGAAACTGGAGCACCTGGAGGAAACCCATGCAGACATGGGGAGAATGTGCAGACTCTGCACAGACAGTGACCCAAGCCGGGAATCAAACCCGGGTCCCTGGCGCTGTGAGGCAGCAGTGCTAAGCACTGTGCTACCATGCATTTATGGCACTATATCCTTCCAAGGCACCATGGAGGACACTCACCATGTTAGCCAAGTTATTGGGCAAGTGAGAAACACTATGTTGTGCGAGTGACAGCACATTCTTTGTTTTCTCTGTGCAAGAGAGCAATCAGTAGGACAGAAGTTTCACTGGATTTCCAGAAGGTTCATAATGTAGTAGGTGGAACCTATGTAAGCAGAGTTCTTTACATCAACCCCAATGTCGACGAAAACATTAATAGAAAGGACTTTTATCCAATTGAAGTGCTGGTAGTGCCTCTCCTTGGAAACATCATGGTGTAAAGCAGTGCCCAATTAGCAGGAAGCAACCCTGATGCCTTCATTCTGCAGCAGTCAACATGTCTGCATTATCAAAGGATGGTAAGAAGTTTAACAACACCAGGTTAAAGTCCAACAGGATTATTTGGTAGCAAAAGCCACACAAGCTTTCGGAGCCCCAAGCCCCTCCTTCAGGTGAGTGGGAATTCTGTTCACAAACAGGGCATATAAAGACACAAACTCAATTTACATGAATAATGGTTGGAATGCGAATACTTACAACTAATCAAGTCTTTAAGATACAAACAATGTGAGTGGAGAGAGCATCAAAACAGGCTAAAGAGATGTGTATTGTCTCCAGACAAGACAGCCAGTGAAACTCTGCAGGTCCAGGAGGCAAGCTGTGGGGATTACAAATAGTGTGACATGAACCCAATATCCCGGTTGAGGGTGTCCTCATGTGTGCGGAACTTGGCTATCAGTTTCTGCTCAGCGACTCTGCGCCGTCGTGTGTCGTGAAGGCTGCCTTGGAGAACGCTTACCCGAATATCAGAGGCCGAATGCCCGTGACCGCTGAAGTGCTCCCCCACAGGAAGAGAACAGTCTTGCCTGGTGATTGTCGAGCGGTGTTCATTCATCCGTTGTTGCAGCGTCTGCATGGATGAATGAACACCGCTGGACAATCACCAGGCAAGACTGTTCTCTTCCTGTTGGGGAGCACTTCAGCGGTCACGGGCATTTGGCCTCTGATATTCGGGTAAGCGTTCTCCAAGGCAGCCTTCATGACACACGACGGCGCAGGGTCGCTGAGCAGAAACTGATAGCCAAGTTCCGCACACATGAGGACGGCCTAAACCGGGATATTGGGTTCATGTCACACTATTTGTAATCCCCACAGCCTGCCTGGACCTGCAGAGTTTCACTAGCTGTCCTGTCTGGAGACAATACACATCTCCTTAGCCTGTCTTGATGCTCTCTCCACTCACATTGTTTGTATCTTAAAGACTTGATTAGCTGTAAGTATTCGCATTCCAACCATTATTCATGTAAATTGAGTTTGTGTCTTTATATGCCCTGTTTGTGAACAGAATTCCCACTCACCTGAAGAAGGGGCTTGGGGCTCCGAAAGCTTGTGTGGCTTTTGCTACCAAATAATCCTGCTGGACTTTGACCTGGTGTTGTTAAACTTCTTACTGTGTTTACCCCAGTGCAACGCCGGCATCTCCCCATCATGATTATCAAAGGATCCCATCGATTGGGTTGTCAGGAGGAACGGGCCACCCTGTCCAGCTGCCGCAGACCTCATTGAGAAAGCCCTGAACTGCCGGCTTCAACCAGAATTAAATGTGGTGTTTAGCATGCTCATAAAACCTGGGAAAGATTTTGATTTTGATTTGATTTATTATTGTCACATGTATTGGGATACAGTGAAAAGTATTGTTTCTTGCGTGCTGTACAGACAAAGCATACCGTTCATAGAGAAGGAAATGAGAGAGTGCAGAATGTAGTGTTACAGTCATAGCTAGGGTGTAGAGAAAGATCAACTTAATGCGAGGTAGGCCCATTCAAAAGTCTGATGGCAGCAGGGAAGAAGCTGTTCTTGAGTCGGTTGGTACGTGACCTCAGACTTTTGTATCGTTTTCCCGATGGAAGAAGGTGGAAGAGAGAATGTCCGGGGTGCGTGGGGTCCTTAATTATGCTGGCTGCTTTGCCGAGGTTAGTTGAATTAATATGTGCTTGCCCTGAGCCAGAAACAGCTTCATGGATCTGGCTGCCATGTTCCAGACGCTGGACACCCCTGCTAGATGATCAGGACAATAGAGGGTGGCCTGTGTGTGTGTTAGTTAATAAGACCAAGTCTGATCTCTCACGAATTGCCTTCCAATTAGAAGCAGGTTGGAGCAACTTACACGCAAATGGACAGCAATGGTGTGGATCAAAACGACCTGTCTTGACAGAATGCTCCTGGCTAACAGCACTGATGAGTATTAATTCTGTTGGGCTTACAGCAGCAGATGGTGATGGCTGGGGTCAGCATAGAGCAGGGGAACCGGCCGGCTCCTGTGCGGCCATCCCTGCACATCCCTGTGCCTTTGACAAACTGAGGGGCACAGCCAGGTGCCGTGAGGCAAGAAATAGCAGCCAGTGAAGAGCCCAGTCAAAGCCAGGGCGTGAGTGACAGTGCGGTCGGAGCCATGGGCAGCTTAAAGCCCCGAAGGGTGGATGTCGAGCCAGGAGGGGGAATTGGGAAGTAGTCAGACTGGCTGGCAGCATCCATGAGTCTGAGAAACCTCATGGAGAGAGAGGGGAGCAGGACTGCAGCCAGGAGCTGTACAGTCAGACAAACCTGAACACCAGTGCTGAGCTGAAGAGCTGAGGCCCTGACTTTGACAGAGATCTGGAGCATCGGCAGTAATCTTTATGTAATCCGTGTGCTTAAGTCACACGTTACACCTGTTTGTCTGAACAAGTCACCATTAAGATCAGTCGTTACACTTGGCATTCTCCTTATTTAACTCTGTGTACGCTGATTTAGATCTCATCGCTGAGAACAGACAAGTCTGCGACTCTGCCTCAAAGTAGTGCCATGGGATCTTTTACATAAGACCATAAGACATAGGAGCAGAATTAGGCCACTCGGTCTGCTCCGCCATTCAATCATGGGTGATATTTTTCTCATCCCCATTCTCCTGCCTTTTCCCCATAACCCCTGATCTCCTTATGAATCAAGAACCTATCTATCTCTGTCTTAAAGACACTCAATGACCCGGCCTCCACAGCCTTCTGCGGCAAAGAGTTCCACAGATTCACCACTCTCTGGCTGAAGAAATTCCTCCTCATCTCTGTTTTAAAGGATCGTCCCTTTAGCCTGAGGTTGTGCCCTCTAGTTCTAGTTTTTCCGACTACTCTTTCCATGTCCACTCTATCCAGGCCTCGCAGTATCCTGTATGTTTCAATAAGATCCCCCCTCATCCTTCTAAACTCCAATGAGTACAGACCCAGAGTCCCCAACCATTCCTCATACGACAAGCTCTTTATTCCAGGGATCATTCTCGTGAACCTCCTCTGAGGGGGCTGATGCGCGACAATCAAGCACGAGGTACAAGGCTTCAGCGATTGAAGGCTTTTATTGACAAACAATGGAACTATCTAACACGAGTACACCAATCCAGACTGGAGGGTTCCCGCCTGAGCAGAGGGTCTTATACCTCTCCCCAGGAGGCGGGGCCCGACCGGGATGTGCCATAACAGCATCCACCACAGGTATATTAATCCCACAGTGTAAACACCCTAGCCCAACAACAACATTATAACAACCCCCACAGTGGCAACACCCTAACCCAACAGTAACATTGGAATAACCCCACAGTGGTAACCAACGATGGTTCACCACATTCACCCCTCCTTTAAAAACAAAGGCCGGCGGGGTGCGAAAACAGATTACATATATACAAAATTTACAAGTCCAGACGGTCTGGAGGACCGCACCGTCGCTGTGATCTCCTCAACACCGGTTGCGACACCGGAGCAGCTGCTTGCGGTGGCGTTCTCTCCAAAACAGCGTCCGGCTGTCCCCTCGAGGACTCACGGGCCGGTTGACCCTGGTGAAGCGGTGGTGCAGGGGATCCTGGTACCTTCTGTGGTGGCGCCGATCTCCGAGTCTCAGGCAAGCTGTACATGGGAGTATAACTGTTATGCACTGGTCCCGGTGCTGACCGCGCCACGTCTGGGGAAGAAAGAAGTGAAAGGGGGTTCGTGACAGGGGGTATAGGAGCGACAGGAGTTGCTACGTCCCCTGCGGGCGCCAGGTCTCGAATCGAGACTGTGTCCTCTCGCCCGTCAGGATATGCCACATAGGCATACTGAGGGTTGGCGTGGAGGAGTTGGACCGGCTCGACCAAGGGGTCGGACTTGCGGGCCCTCACATGTCGCCGCAGAAGGACGGGTCCTGGGTACGTCAACCAGGCTGGTAAGGAGATCCCCGAGGACGACTTCCGAGGGAATGAGAACATCCTCTCGTGGGGAGTAGCATTGGTTGCCGTACACAGGAGGGAGCGAATGGAATGAAGCGCATTTGGAAGGACCTCCTGCCACCGGGAGACTGGAAGGCCCCTGGACTTCAGCGCCAATAGGACAGCCTTCCAGACTGTAGCATTCTCTCTTTCCAACTGTCCGTTACCCCTCGGGTTGTAGCTCGTGGTTCTACTAGAGGCAATCCCGTATGAGAGCAGGAATTGCCTCAAGTCGTTACTCATGAACGACGAGCCCCTGTCGCTATGTATGTAGCAGGGGTACCCGAACAGGGTAAAAAGATCACTGAATGCCTTAATCACTGTGGCAGTCGACGTGTCCGCACAGGGGACAACAAACGGGAACCGGGAGTATTCATCTATGATATTGAGAAAATACACATTCCGGTCCGTTGAGGGAAGGGGGCCCTTAAAATCCACACTCAGCCTCTCGAAGGGGCGAGTGGCCTTGACCAATTGTGCCCGGTCAGGTCGATAAAAGTGCGGTTTGCATTCCGCGCAAATCCGACAGCTTCTCGTTACAGACCTGACATCCTCCACCGAGTAGGGCAGGTTACGGGCTTTTATGAAGTGGTAGAGCCGAGTGACCCCAGGATGGCACAGGTCATTATGGAGGGCGTTCAAGCGGTCCTCCTGCATGATAGTGCATGTTCCGCGCGAGAGGGCATCCGAGGGCTCATTGAGTTTCCCTGGACGATACATAATATCGTAATTATAGGTGGAGAGCTCAATTCTCCACCGCAAGATCTTATCATTCTTGATCTTGCCCCTCTGCGTATTACTGAACATAAACGCCACGGATCGTTGATCCGTGATCAGGGTGAACCGCTTCCCCGCCAGGTAATGGCGGCAGTGTCTGATGGCCTCCACAATAGCCTGAGCCTCCTTCTCCACCGCTGAATGCCGAATTTCGGGACCTTGAAGGGTGCGGGAAAAAAACGCGACGGGCCTGCCTGCCTGGTTCAGTGTGGCGGCCAGGGCGAAAACCGATGCATCACTTTCCACCTGAAAAGGGATGGATTCATCCACTGCGTGCATCGTGGCTTTCGCAATGTCACTTTTCAAAGCCTTGAAGGCCAATTGGGCCTCCGGCGTGAGTGGGAAAGTCGTGGACTTGATGAGCGGACGGGCTTTGTCCGCGTAGTTGGGGACCCATTGCGCATAATAAGAAAAAAAGCCGAGGCATCTCCTCAGTGCTTTTGCACTAGCGGGCAAGGGAAGTTCGGTAAGGGGGCGCATACGGTCTGGATCAGGGCCGATGACCCCGTTTTCCACCACGTATCCCAGGATAGCTAACCTGCGTGTACGGAATACACACTTCTCCCTGTTATAGGTCAGATTCAGGCGAGACGCAGTGCGCAGAAAGTTCTGGAGGTTTGTGTCATGGTCCTGCTGGTCATGGCCGCAGATGGTGACGTTATCCAGGTACGGGAAGGTAGCCCGCAACCCGTTCTGGTCCACCATTCGGTCCATAGCACGCTGGAAGACCGAGACCCCATTGGTGACACCAAATGGAACCCTAAGAAACTGATACAGACGACCATCCGCCTCAAAAGCCGTGTATTGTCGGTCCTCTGGGCGGATGGGGAGTTGGTGGTAGGCGGACGTAAGGTCTATGGTGGAGAACACCCGGTACTGCGCAATCTGATTGACCATATCAGATATGCGCGGGAGAGGATACGCATCCAGCTGCGTATAACGATTAATGGTCTGACTGTAGTCGATGACCATCCGGGGTTTGTTCCCGCTTTTAACCACCACGACCTGCGCTCTCCACGGACTAGCACTGGGCTGTATGATCCCTTCTTTGAGGAGCCGCTGAACCTCAGATCTAATGAAGATCCGGTCTTCAGCGCTGTAACGCCTACTTTTAGTCGCGATGGGCTTGCAGCCTGGTACCAGATTCTTAAATAAAGAGGGTGTGGTGATCCTTAGTGTGGAAAGATTGCATGCGGGGCGCTTTGGACAATTTGGAGGCTGCGGCTGATTCCCTACTGCCAGCGAAGGGAGTGGCCCACCGTACTGTAGGATCACACTCTTCATGTGGACCATAAAGTTTAGTCCGAGGAGAATTGGCGCGCAGAGGTGCGGTAACACAAGGAGCCTGTATCGCTCGTAAATTGTGCCCTGCACCTCCAGGGTTACCATACAACGTCCTTGGATCGGTACAGACCGGGACCGTGATGCCATAGAAATTGTCTGTTTGGCAGGTAGAACCCGGAGTCCACACCTCTTTGCAGTGTCAGGGTGAATAAAACTCTCGGTGCTCCCACTGTCAAACAGACAATACACAGTACGACCATTTACCTTGATGTTCATCATCGAACAGTCAAGCCTGTGATGCTTTGTCTGGTCCAGGGAGATCGACGCCACCGTTGGCCCTTGGATGTCACTGCAGGCAGCCGAGGTTGATACTGAGGACCCCTGCTGGTCGCTCCTGGTCGTCGTCGACCACGATGGCCGCCCCCATGAATCGCACGTGGGTGAGGGCGCCAAGCGTAGCGACTCCTGGTGGTCATCTTCCTCCTCCGCCAGCCACGATGGCGTCGTCCTGGATTCGCACGTGGTCGGACCTCGTGGATACTGCGACGCCGAAGGAGATTGTCTCCGCTCTGGAGGGTCACAGGCTGCACTGCCGTTCTTGGGCTTCGATCTGCAGACTTTCGCGTAGTGCCCCTTTTTACCGCACTGACTGCAGATCACCGTTTTTGCTGGACACTGTTGCCGTGGATGCTTGGCCCCCTCCGCAAAAATAGCACCGCTGGCCGCCTGGAGCTGCCGCCGTCGTCGGGTCGATATGGGAGCGCGAACCCGTGGGGCGAGGAGGGATTTGTGCCTGCTCCTGCCACGTTGTCTCCACGTGGTCTTCGGGGTACAGAGCCAAGCTTTTCGACGCTGCCTCCAGCATCTCAGCCATCTCCATCGCTTGGGTCAGGTTGAGGTTCCCTTTCTCCAGTAGTTTAAGCCGGATGTACGAGGACCCTACCCCTGCTACAAACGCATCTCGGGCGAGGTCGTACATGTACTGCTCAGCCGACACAGCTTTGCAGTCGCAGCCCCTGGCAAGCTGCAAGAGCTCATTGGCGTAGTCCTCCATGGTTTCGCCCGACTGCCGACGTCGTGTAGCGAGGAGGTAACGAGCGTGAATCTCGTTGGGTGGTCTCGTGTATCGTTTCTTCAAGAGCTCGATGGCCCTCGGGTAAGTGGTGGCCGCACGAATCGCGAGATAGACCGTGTCGCTTACCCTCGCGTGGAGGACCTGGAGTTTGTCGTCGTCCGTAGTAACTGCTGCAGAGGCCGCCAGGTAGTCCTCGAAACACTTCAGCCAGTGGTCGAAGGTGTTAGAGGCACCGACCGCACGTGGGTCCAGCGTCAGACGCTCTGGTTTCAGCATTTGCTCCATACTCTCTTTACTGTCGAGAGTTTTGTGTTTGTCAATAAAATTGATGCGCGACAATCAAGCACGAGGTACAAGGCTTCAGCGATTGAAGGCTTTTATTGACAAACAATGGAACTATCTAACACGAGTACACCAATCCAGACTGGAGGGGTCCCGCCTGAGCAGAGGGTCTTATACCTCTCCCCAGGAGGCGGGGCCCGACCGGGATGTGCCATAACAGCATCCACCACAGGTATATTAATCCCACAGTGTAAACACCCTAGCCCAACAACAACATTATAACAACCCCCACAGTGGCAACACCCTAACCCAACAGTAACATTGGAATAACCCCACAGTGGTAACCAACGATGGTTCACCACAGGGGCAGACAAGGCCTTGATCCAACGTCCCATCAAAAGACGGCACCTCCAACAGTGAAGCACTCTCTCAGTACTGCTCTGGACTGTCAGCCTGGATTCTGTGCTCAAGTCGCCAGCATGATCTGGTGACTCAGAGGTGAGTGGGCTCTCACTGAGCGACAGCTAATTCTTGGCGGCTGCGATTCAGTAAAGTGGTCACACACTTCTCTTTAAAAGGATGAAGCACTATATTGCACTGTTACTGAATGACAGTCACTAATGCAGAAATGAACTTCTAATTAAACAGTTCACAACCTTTAGAATCATGACTGGCATCACTCCCCATCCATTAACAACGTCAGCAAGCTCAGCTGGCCTGTCCATTTAAAGCCACAAAGCCCAGCGACTGTAAGTAAAACACAGCCCAAGGTCAGTTTTAATTGCTGAGGGAAGTTTGCAGATCGGAAGGCATTGTTGGCTCCAAGTCAGAGAAAAATAAAGCTGCTCAAAATGGGTGATTTTCTAATGTCTCTCGAAAACAAAAAGAATTTTCCACTCCGGAGATGAAGGGGTTGAATTTTATGGCCCCGTCACCGAGCAAGTAGGGCTGGAAAATGCGGCGAGCCATTCAAAAGTCCATCGACTTTGACGGGAGCGGAAAATCCCACCGGTGGAAAATTCTACCCTAAGTGCGGCGGTGGATGGGAAAGTCAGCATGGTTCCCATCGACCTGCATGGTCAGTTTCTGCGTCCGATCATCGACTTTTCACCTCTTTATGGACAAGTATCTCGGGGCGAGGTGGCCTGGGATTTGTCCGCCCTGCTGTTACTTCACCCGCGCACATATTCACTCTCTACAGCCCAGGACTTGTTGTGGTGAGTGATGACCTGAAGGCTGCCTAAATTCAGTGACAAGGCATTCGTGACACACCTCCAAGCAGTTGTGGACTGACAGGAGATCCTTTACCCCCGTGATGGGATCCTGAGGTCCACCAACCTCACCACCAAGGCTGGGGGGAGGCCGGCAGGGCTGTCAGTGCTTGTCGTCCTCAGAAAATGACCGCTATCCAATGCAGGAAGAGGATGACTGATCCCATCCTCTTTGCCAGGATAAGTCAACCTTCTCCTCACTCCCAACTCACACTCTCACAAGGCCATCATGTGGCTGCTGAACAAATGTCAATAGCCATGCCTTTTGGGGGTAGTCTTTGTCACTGATGAACCAGCCCTTGAAGCACTGAGGACCCTCCATGGTACCTGCGAGAGATTTAGGATGCAAAAGCTGTGCAGGCTTCCAGGGTATCGTGCACAAATGTGTACAATCTACTTTTGCTGCCTAGAGATCAGTTGCAGAGAATGGAAGCCTTTTCTCTCAGTGAATTATAGCGGCTGCTGCCAGGGACCTCTAAAAGCCACATGTGTGCAGTCGGTGGCACTCTGTACCTGTGGGAAGCTGGAGATTGCAGCAATTCTTTTTTTTATTCATTCACAGCGCGTAGGCGTCGCTGGCTGGCCAGCATTTATTGCCCATCCCTAGTTGCCCTTGGAGGGCAGGTGAGAATTAACCACATTGCTGTGGCTCTGGAGTCACATGTAGGCCAGACCGGGTAAGGACGGCAGATTTCCTTCCCTAAAGGACATTAGTGAATCAGGTGGGTTTTCCGGACCATGGTTTCACGGTCATCAGTGGATTCTTAATTCCACATTTTTTATTGCATTCAAATTCCACCATCTGCCGTGGCGGGATTTGAACCCGGGTCCCCAGAACATTATTCTGGATTAATAGTTGGGTGATAATACCACTAGGCCATCGCCTCCCCACTCCCCAATCTCATTGCTCTGGTAGCCTGGCTGGCTTCATCGAGGAAGAAATGGAGGTAATTGTTGCCTTACTGAACAGGGCATCGGTGATCTCTCAGATGCATTTCTGAGACGAGGATTGTGATATTCCCCAGAGATCCCCTGTCCAGCCCTGAAATGAGCCACTCGCAATAATGTTGAGTGTGGCGGTCACCTTTAGAGTCACTGGCAATGGATGGCCTCCCAATATGTGTGGCATCAGATCCTCTCGGAAAAACTGTGACAGATGTGAGCCTCCACATCACTTGACAAATGAAGATGTCTACAGCACTGTCTTTCACTCATCTGCAAGTATGAGGGGTATCTTCAATACACAGTGTCCAGGCTGATGCTGCAGTGCTGCTGGGCATGAACTGTTCAAATCCCTCTCTGGCCTCACTATTTTTGTAACCTCCTCCAGCCCCACAACATATTCTTTCCTCTTGCGCATTCCTCATTTTCATTGCTCCACTGGCCACGCCTGCAGCTGCCTGGGCCAAAGCTCTGGAATTCCTTCCCTGAACCTCTCCACCTCTCTCTCCTCCTTTTAAGATGCTCTTTGAACCTATCGCCGCAGCTTTCCAGCGTTCAGGTTGGCGGGATCTTCCGGTGCTGGTGACGGCGCCCCCCCCCACCGCATGTTTCATAGCGATGAGGAGTGCATTCAATTGGAAACCCCATTGACAATGGCGGGACCTTCTGGTCATATTAGAAACCATAGAATCCCTACAGTGCAGGAGGAGGCCATTCGGTCCATCGAGTCTGCACCGACAACAATCCCACCCAGCCCCTATTCCCGAAACCCCACATATTTACCCCCCTAATTCCTCCAACATACACATCCCAGGACACTAAGGGGCAGTTTAGCATGACCAATCAACCTAACCCGCACATCTTTGGAGTGTGGGAGGAAACCGGAGCACTCGGAGGAAACCCACACAGACACGGGGAGAACGTGCAAACTCCACAGAGACAGTGACCCAAGCCGGGAATCAAACCCGGGTCCCTGGTGCTGTGAGGCAGCAGTGCTAACCACTGTGCCACCGTGGTCCTGCTGCTAGCCAATGCCGCCTGATGTGGACTGATGTTAAATTTTGTGTGAAATTTCTCCTGTGAAGAACCTTGAAATGTTTTACTACACTAAAGGCGCTGTATAAATGCAAGTTAGTTATTGTTGCCGCTGTAACTGTGACTCCTCATTGCCTCTTAATAGTGTTGGTACCGTGAGCTAAAGTTCACAAGAACAGGTCTCACTTTGAAAAGAAAATTTGGCACTAACTTTATTTGCTGTGCATACAAACCCAATCTAGCCTCGCTAACACAAATTAATCTTCATTGACAGAGAGAGAGAGAGAAAGAGATCAGATTTACCTAACTAAAGAAAGCCATTGCAAACAAAACACTGTCTAGAAGAGCATTAAGGGTTTGTCTTGACTACTTTGAGTCAAGTCACAGTCACACTCAGAACTGAGCTAAAATAGAGCAAGGTGTTTGCAATGCACGTATTTAGTGGGAACGCATTCCTCTGCTGTTAAGTCATGGAGATGTTACTTCGAACTCACAAAAAACAGCACGTATCCCACTGTTTCTGGCTGCTTTCAATCGAGAGCAATGGGGAGAAAGTTGACATTTGGAACACAGCACAAAGGAACTCATCACACTCATCAATTCTGACATCTACTCATGGAAATAAAGAGCTCAAGGGAGAAGAGTCTGAAAGTCCTCGATCCCTCACACCTTTGTTAACAAATGTTTGCACACATACGCCCTTAAAACAGATCTCTGTTTGAAACCCTCAACAACAAATATTTTAGAAGGAGCAACAATCCTTAACTATGATTGTTAACTTCAGAACCAATAATATTACACTCTGACCACAGCCCTACCTGCTGGTTCAAAACTATTTCATATCATTAAATGGCCACAGTGTTATTGATGACACTTTATGAAGGATACGTGTTAAATGAGGGCAGGTGAAACAGAGGAACGATATGTTCTTGCCCACATCCTGCTTGTGGTCAAGGGAATTTTGGAAGATTTTAACCAGTGCCTTATTATCTTGGCACCCAATTCTTTTAAAACTATTGAAGGCAGGCCATCTTATCATAGAATTATCATAGAATACTTGACACTTGTCAGCCTTTAGGTCTCATCGTTTTCCCAGGCGGTTGTTATTGTTTTAAGTTCCAATATTACACTCTAGATGGCTGGATTAATAAGGGACTGTTTTTAGTGCCACGTATTTCTGACCCAAAAAACTCATTTTAAAAAAAATGTTGCAGCAGGGGGAGAAGTGTGGGTCTAAGTCTAGTGTTTTAAACCTGAATAAAAATAATTATAGGCTATGAAGGCAGAGCTAGCTGAAGTAAACTGGGAAGGTATGTGAAAGGGAGGACAGTAGAGATGCAGCGGCAAACATTTAATGAGCTATTAAGTAACTCTCGGCAAATATTGATCCCAGTGAGAAAGAAATACTCTTTGAGAATAATGCATCATCCGTGGCTAAATAAGGAAGCTAAGGATAGTATCAGATTGTAAGAAACATTGCAAGTCTGCAAAGATTAGTGGTAAGTCATAAGATTTTAAGAATCAGCAAAGAATAACTCCAAAAATGAAAGAGGGAGAAAGTATAGTATGAGAGAAAGATAGCTAGTTATATAAAAACAGATAATAAAAATTTCTACAAGTATTTAAGTCGGAAAAGACTAACTGAAGTTTGTTGGTCCTCTAGAAAGTGAGCCTGGGGAACTTAATAATGGATAACAAGGAAATAGTGGAGACTTTGAACAGGTACTTTGTGCCTGTCTTCACTGGAGAAGGCTGAAAAAACTACCCAAAGATACTGAAATTCAGAGGTGAAAGGGAAGGAGGAATTTAAAATAATCACAATCGCCCGGGAGAATGATTAGACCTAAAGGGGAAGAGGGTGAAATCACTTGAGAATTGCAGTTTCTTATTATCTTGAAAATTTGCTATGAAGAAATTCACACGTTAAAATGCTGATTTAAATTCCTCTCATGACCTTTCAGGACAGTGAAGAAGGTTATCTAGGATTGTATCAGGATCTTGATCAATTGGGCCAGTGGGCCGATGAATGGCAGATGGAGTTTAATTTAGATAAATGCGAAAATGCGAGGTGATGCATTTTGGTAGATCGAACCAGGGCAGGACTTACTCAGTTAATGGTAGGGCGTTGGGGAGAGTTACAGAACAAAGAGATCTCTGGGTACAGGTTCATAGCTCCTTGAAAGTGGAGTCACAGGTGGACAGAGTGGTGAAGAAGGCATTCGGCATGCTTGGTTTCATTGGTCAGAACATTGAATACAGGAGTTGGGAAGTTGTACAAGATATTGGTAAGGCCACACTTGGAATACTGTGTGCAATTCTGGTCACCCTAATATAGAAAGGATATTCATAGAAATCATAGAAACCCTACAGTACAGAAAGAGGCCATTCGGCCCATCGAGTCTGCACCGACCACAATCCCACCCAGGCCCTACCCCCATATCCCTACATATTTTACCCGCTAATCCCCGCATCCCAGGACACTAAGGGGCAATTTTAGCATGGCCAATCAACCTAACCCGCACATCTTTGGACTGTGGGAGGAAACCGGAGCACCCAGAGGAAACCCACGCAGACACGAGGAGAATGTGCAAACTCCACACAGACAGTGACCCAAGCCGGGAATCGAACCCAGGTCCCTGGAGCTGTGAAGCAGCAGTGCTAACCACTGTGCTACCGTGCCGCCCAACTATTAAACTAGAAAGAGTGCAGAAAAGATTTACTAAGATCCTACTGGGACTTGATGGTTTGCGTTATAAGGAGAGGCTGGATAGACTGGGACTTTTTTCTCTGGAGCGTAGGAGGCTTGGGGTGATCTTATAGAGGTCTATAAAATAATGCGGGGCATAGATCAATTAGATAGTTAACATATTTTCTCAAAGGTAGGGGAGTTTAAACTAGAGGGCATAGGTTTAAGGTGAGAGGGGAGAGATCTAAAAGGGTCCAGAGGGGCAATATTTTCACTCAGAGGGCGGTGAGTGTCTGGAACAAGCTGCCAGAGGTAGTAGTAGAGGCGGGTACAATTTTGTCCTTTAAAAAACATTTAGACAGTTACATGGATAAGATGGGTATAGAGGGATATGGGCCAAATGCAGGCAATTGGGACTAGCTTAGTGGTTCAAAAAAAGGGTGGCATGGACAAGTTGGGCCGAAGGGCCTGTTTCCATGCTGTAAATCTCTCTGACTCTATGACCCTGAACTCTGCATTGATATCAATCGGGATACTTGCATGAGTGGGTATGGATGGCCCCCTCTCCTCATTGTATCATTATGGATGCCCATAAAACTCTCCTGCCATCTTAGACTAACCCCACTATCAGCTGGTATAAGGACATCAGTCGAATTCAGCCTTGAATATATTTAAGAACCCAGCCTTGATTGGGGAAGATAATTCCAAACATTACCGACCCTCTGAGAGAAAAAAATCCTCGTCTGTGTTTGGAAAACAAAGCTAGTTTTAAGGGATTTATATTTCTGTTGATGAACATTAGAAATAAGGTATAGTTTTAATTGGGTTTAATTTAATGTTTCTGTGGAAGGAAGGGTAAAACCTATAGTGAGATTCATGCTGGACAAAGGCGTTTGCATGTGTGGGGGTTGGTTCAGTTCTAACTGTGTTTCTATTGTGCTTGGAGAGGGCTACAATGTGGAGAGTGAATTAACTAGCAAGGGTTGCTTAGCAACTGGAGGCCCTTGTAAGGATAGAAAAGCTTTTAAGTTTTCGTTTTAGCTGGATATATTGCAGTTGGAGACAAGATACCAGGGAATGAACATCTCTTAACTCTTCCAGGAGAGACTGGACAGGACAAGGGAGCTGCAGAGAGGCATGTTTCGCAAAGAACCAGCTATAGTGCAGATAACCAGGGAATTGGGACAGAAAGAATGTCTTAAGACGACTGAAGGTAAGAGAACAGAGACCAAGGTATTGTTCAGAAGATGTCAAGGAAGAGTAAATAAAGTGTGCTGAGTTAAAGTGACAATTGCAGTAACCAGATTTAAAATGGGAAAGCAGATTTCAGAGGTAAATCAAATGTTTGATGTCATTTTAACAGAATCTGAGAATTGAGAGTTAAAGCAATTATAAACATTTTGCACAACAGTCAAGACAAAAACATCCTAAAGGGGCTGGTGTAAAACCAGGATATGGATTTTGCTGTGAAAAGTGGAGCATAATTTTTGTTTAAAAGTGTAGTTTGCGGACTGGATTCAGAATGCAATCCACGAATGGAAAGCATTATTGTGAAAGAAGATTTTAAACGGTGTTTTTTTGGGAGTGAAGGTCGGAAACTCTCATGATTCTGAGGAGGAATCCGCTTGAGGTTCAGAGTGGAGAATGTATTTGATCCAAGCTATCTTGTGTATTTAAAGGGACATTTTGTTACGAGACCATTGCAGTTTGAGATATATGTTGTCATCCATGTTAATCTTAAAATCTGTGTGTATTTGTTAAACTAAGCAGGGATTAAAGGAGTATTGTACCATAATCCAGTCTTTTCATGTATAATAAATGTCTTTTTTCTTGTTGTTAAGACAATTCAGCGGTCCTGTGACTCTCCATGTTTTATAACAAAATATAAAAGCTATGGTCTTAGAGCCAGGGTTTGAGCCATCTTCAATGAGAGGCCCCTTATTTTTAAACTGTGCCCAGTCATTTTAGATTTTCCCACAGGAGGAACCATCCACTTCGTTGCCAGCTGGAATATTAATCAACCAGTGAATCCTCCCGCGACTGTACATTGTTCTCCAAGGGAAGGGTGCAAAGATACAAAAGTGCTCACGTCCAATATTTCATACTCTTCAACAAGGTAAGAGTGCAGAGATATGAGGAAAAAAACTGTCAAAGATCTGTTGCTTACTTAAGAGCAAAGGAAATAGCAGCAGGGCTCGGCCATTCAGCCCCTCGAGCCTTTTCTACCAATCAATAAGATCATAGCTGATCTGATTGTGGCCTTAATTCCACTTAGTTGCCTATCCCCATAACCCTTGACTCCCACATCAATAGAAAATCTGTCTACCTCAGCCTTGTATATATTCAATAACCCAGCGTCTTCTGCTGAATGGGGAAGAGAATTCCAAACACTATTAACCCTCAGAGAGAAAAAAAAACCTTCTCATCTCCATCTTAAATGAGACCCCCCTTTTTGAAACTGTGTCCCCTAGATTGTTCAGTGAGAGGAAATATCCTCTCAGCATCTAACATGTCAACACCCCCCTTCAAAATCTTACGTTTCAATAAGATCACCTCTCATTCATAGAATCCTACAATGCAGAAGGAGGCCATTCGGCCCATCGAGTCTGCACCGACCACAATCCCACCAAGGCCCTATTCCTGTAACCACACATATTTACCCTGCTAACCCCCGCTGACACTAAGTTCAACTTAGCATGGCCAATCAACCTAACCCGCACATCTTTGGAGTGTGGGAAGAAACCGGAGCACCCGGAGGAAACCCACGCAGACACGGGGAGAATGTGCAAACGCCACACAGACAATGATCTGAGGGCAGAATTGAACCCGGGTCCCTGGCGCTATGAGGCAGCAGTGCGAACCACTGTGCCACCGTGCCACCCCTTCTAAAGTCCAATGCGTAAAGGCCCAACCTTCTCAACATTTCCTTTTACCCTCATTATCCCATTATCCTTGCATTCTCAACGTCATTTAGTGGAACACGTTGTGTGAAGAAGGGTCACATGACTATTAACGAAGGAGCGGGTCAGGGCTTCACTTCCCTTTTTGCCTCTGGCCTACCAAACTTTCATCATTCCTTTCAACAGAGTCTCTTTGTAAATATTTTATTTGTTGCTGGTTCCTTGACACACTTATTTCAGTATTTCAATTAATAAAACATGGAGTCAGACCAGAATGGCAAATATTTGCATCAAAGCAAGTGTAATGCTGAGTTTGTATTGATAAGAATGCTTTACATATGCTCTGGGATCATGCTATCCTGTCCAGCTGTTACATCAATAATCCATATGCTTTGTTAGCCAGAGACCACCGGGCAAAACCAGTTATACAAATTGTACCCCTTGTGCCTCTGGAGTCAATGGAATGCTCTTTTAAGCCTTATTTCTAGTACTTGCGCACAGTTTGTAAATTCACACTCAAGCGTAGTGCTGAGAGAATGCTGCATTGTCAGAGGTGGCTGTCCTTCAGACAAACCATTAAACCGATTGCTCTGTTTGTCTTCAAAGAGCAAGATAGATTGAACAGCGAGGCTGGGGCTTATTTCTCTAGAAAAAACTTGAGGGGTGTTTACGCTTATGAAAAGGTTTGATAGAATAGATGTTTCCTCTTCAGACCAGAACCAGGGACCGTCAATATCAGATAGTCACTAATAAATCCAACATGGAATTCAGGAAAAAACATCCTTACCCCAGAGGGTGATCAGAATGTGGAACTTGCGAGCACAAGGAGTAGTTGAGGTTAACAGCAAAGATGCTGTTTGAGGGTGGCACGGTGGCACAGTGGTTAGCACTGCTGCCTCACAGCGCCAGGGACACGGGTTCAATTCCAGCCTTGGGTCACTGTTAGTGCGGGGTTTGCCCATTCTCCCCGTGTCTGCGTGGGTTTCCTCCGGGTGCTCCAGTTTCCTCCCACAGTCCAAAGATGTGCGGGTTAGGTGGATTGGCCAAGCTAAATTGACCCTAGTGTCAGGGGATTAGCAGGGTATATATGTAGGGTTACAGGAATAGGGCCTGGGTGGGATTGTGGTCGGTGTAGACTCGATGGGCTGAATGGCCTCCTTCTGCACTGTAGGGATTCTAAGCATTTGAGGGGATATTAGGTAAACATATGAAGGAGAAAGGAAAGGAAAAATATGACGGTGGAGTTAGATGAAGAGGGGTGGGAGGAGGTGCATATTATATATTAATATTGATTCCTGGTAGCTGGACTAAGCACTGTGTATTAATATATTCATGTATTCACTGGAGGTGATGTCACAGGTCGCTCGCGTGGGAAACCGCCAGAGTGAAGAAGCAGCCATTCAATGAACATCACCCTGTAAATAAAAGGGTGCTCCCTAGTGTCAATTCTCCAATATACAATATAAAAACTGGTGACACGGACTTTGAACAGTGCTAGCTAGCCACCCAGGAAGAGGAAAATTACTGGAATAATCAGGAAAAGGAGACTTAGAAGAGAACTGGGGATTATGAAAGACATCACAGTTAAATTGAAGATTGAAGAAGAAAGTCAAGCTTGAACATAGAACATAGAACATAGAACATTACAGCGCAGAACAGGCCCTTCGGCCCACGATGTTGCACCGACCAGTTAAAAAAAAAAACTGTGACCCTCCAACCTAAACCAATTTCTTTTCGTCCATGAACCTATCTACGGATCTCTTAAACGCCCCCAAACTAGGCGCATTTACTACTGATGCTGGCAGGGCATTCCAATCCCTCACCACCCTCTGGGTAAAGAACCTACCCCTGACATCGGTTCTATAACTACCCCCCCTCAATTTAAAGCCATGCCCCCTCGTGCTGGATTTCTCCATCAGAGGAAAAAGGCTATCACTATCCACCCTATCTAAACCTCTAATCATCTTATATGTTTCAATAAGATCCCCTCTTAGCCGCCGCCTTTCCAGCGAAAACAATCCCAAATCCCTCAGCCTCTCCTCATAGGATCTCCCCTCCATACCAGGCAACATCCTGGTAAACCTCCTCTGCACCCTCTCCAAAGCCTCCACATCCTTCCTGTAATGTGGGGACCAGAACTGCACACAGTACTCCAAGTGCGGCCGCACCAGAGTTGTGTACAGTTGCAACATAACGCTACGACTCCTAAATTCAATCCCCCTACCAATAAACGCCAAGACACCATATGCCTTCTTAACAACCTTATCTACTTGATTCCCAACTTTCAGGGATCTATGCACACATACACCTAGATCCCTCTGCTCCTCCACACTATTCAAAGTCCTCCCGTTAGCCCTATACTCAACACATCTGTTATTCCTACCAAAGTGAATTACCTCACACTTCTCCGCATTAAACTCCATCCGCCACCTCTCGGCCCAACTTTGCAACCTGTCTAAGTCTTCCTGCAAACTACGACACCCTTCCTCACTGTCTACCACACCACCGACTTTGGTGTCATCAGCAAATTTGCTAATCCACCCAACTATACCCTCATCCAGATCATTAATAAATATTACAAACAGCAGTGGCCCCAAAACAGATCCCTGAGGTACACCACTTGTAACCGCACTCCATGATGAATATTTACTATCAACCACCACCCTCTGTTTCCTATCCGCTAGCCAATTCCTGATCCAATTTCCTAGATCACCCCCAATCCCATACATCTGCATTTTCTGCAGAAGCCTACCATGGTGAACCTTATCAAACGCCTTACTAAAATCCATATATACCACGTCCACTGCCTTGCCCCCATCCACCTCCTTGGTCACTTTCTCAAAAAACTCAATAAGGTTAGTAAGGCACGACCTACCTGCCACAAAACCATGCTGACTATCACCTATCAATTCATTACTCTCCAAATAACTATAAATCCTATCCCTTATAATTTTTTCCAACATCTTGCCGACAACAGAAGTGAGACTCACCGGTCTATAATTCCCGGGGAAGTCTCTGTTCCCCTTCTTAAACAATGGGACAACATTCGCTAACCTCCAATCTTCTGGTACTATACCAGAGGCCAACGACGACCTGAAGATCAGAGCCAGAGGCTCTGCAATCACTTCTCTTGCCTCCCAGAGAATCCTTGGATAAATCCCATCCGGACCAGGGGATTTATCTATTTTCAGACCCTCCAGAATATCCTGCACATCCTCCTTATCAACTGTAATACTGTCTATTCTACTCCCCTGCAACCCAGTGTCCTCCTCAGCTATATTCATGTCCCCTTGCGTGAACACCGAAGAGAAATATTGGTTCAATGCTTCACCAATCTCCTCCGGTTCCACACATAACTTCCCTCTGCCATCTATAACTGGCCCTAAACTTGCCCTAACCAACCTTCTGTTCTTGACATACCTATAGAACGCCTTAGGATTCTCTTTAACCCTATCCGCCAAAGTCTTCTCATGTCCCCTTTTAGCCCTTCTAAGCTCGCTCTTCAATTCCCTCTTAGCCAATCTAAAGCTTTCTAGTGCACTACCCGAGTGCTCACGTCTCATCCGAACATAAGCCTCCTTTTTCTTTTTAACCAACAAAGAAACTTTTTTGGTGCACCACGGTTCCCTAGCCCTACCAATTCCTCCTTGCCTGACAGGGACATACCTATCACAGACTCGCAGTAGCTGCTCCTTGAAAAAACTCCACATGTCGGACGTTCCCAGTCCCTGTAATCTCCTAGTCCAACCTATGTTTCCTAATTCTCTCCTAATAGCCTCATAATTACCCTTCCCCCAGCTAAAACCACTGGCCCGAGGTTCATGCCTATCCCTTTCCATCACTAAGGTGAACGTAACCGAATTGTGGTCACTATCACCAAAATGCACACCAACTTCCAAGTCTAGCACCTGGTCTGGCTCATTTCCCAGCACCAGATCCAATATAGCCTCACCTCTAGTTGGCCTGTCTACATACTGAGTCAAAAAACCTTCCTGCACGCTTTGAACAAAAACTGACCCCTCTAACGAGCTAGAGCTATAACAATTCCAGTCAATATTAGTCAAGTTAAAATCCCCCATAACAATTGCCCTATTACTTTCACTCCTAAGCAAGGTCGATACCCTACGCTACCAGGCCGAAGGTGGAGGCTGACTTGGGACGACTTGTGAAGATGGGAGTCTGTCAGCGTTGGTGAATGGACCACACCAATAGTTCCAGTCATGAAGAAGGATGGATCCGTAAGGATTTGCAAAGAGTTCGGAGTAACTCTAAATCTCGTATTATGTGCGGAACAGCACCCATTACTCCACATCGATGACCTCTTTGTGGAATTGGCAGGAGGCTAACAAAATTGACCTAAACCAGGCTTACTTACAGATGAATGTAGACCAGAAGTCATAGGAAGTCCTGAAAATCATGACACATAAAGGCTTGTTCTGGAACTGAAGATTGTGTTTGGTATCACATTTGCACCTGCCTTGTTTCAAAGAGCAATGGATCAAATCCTGAGTGGACTGAGCAGAATGCAGTGCTATCATGATGGCATTCTAGTCACTGGGAGAGACAAAGAGGAACATCTTCTTAATTTGGATGCCACACTTCAGAGATTGGAAGACTATGTTTCTGAGAGTCCACAAGGACAAGTGTGAGTCCTTGTAGGCCTCAGTTGAGCATTTGGGGCGTGTGATAGATGCCACGGGCCTTTACAAATCTCCTTCAAAGGTCAAGGCTACCACTGAGGTGCCTGCACCTCAGAATATTAACCAGTTCTGACCCTTCCTAGGATTGTTGAACTACTATGGAAAATTTGTTTCAAACTTGGCAACCGTTTAAAACCATTGCGTAACCTCTGGTGCCAGAACAAGATCAATGCAAGAACGCTTTCACGCAAGCCAAAGAAGCTCAAATCTGAAGTTCTTGCATATTTTGATCCGACCCTACCCCTACAGTTAGCGTGTAACACATCCCCTTATGGTATTGAAGCAGTTGTCTCCTACATCATGCCATCGGGTGAAGAAAGTCCCATCTTGAACATTGAGCAAGGCTGAGAGTAACTACGCACAAATTGAAAAGGTAGCCTGAGGGATCATCTTTGGAGTGAAGAGATTTCATCAATTCCTGTACGGCAGGAAGTTCACACTGTTGATGGGCCATCATCCATTAACTGCCATTTTTGGACCACACACGGGAATTCCGTCACTGGTAGCAAGTAGAATGCAGAGATGGGCATTGCTATTGTCTGTACATACTTATGCCATTAGGTATCGACAGGGCGGCACGGTAGCACAGTGGTTAGCACTGCTGCTTCACAGCTCCAGGGACCTGGGTTCGATTCCCGGCTTGGGTCACTGTCTGTGTGGAGTTTGCACATTCTCCTCGTGTCTGCATGGGTTTCCTCCGGGTGCTCCAGTTTCCTCCCACAGTCCAAAGCTGTGCGGGTTAGGTTGATTGGCCATGCTAAAATTGCCCCTTAGTGTCCTGGGATGTGTAGATTAGAAGGATTAGTGGGTAAAATATGTAGGGATATGGGGGTAGGGCCTGGGTGGGATTGTGGTCGGTGCAGACTCGATGGGCCGAATGGCCTCTTTCTGTACTGTAGGGTTTCTATGTTTCTATGTTTCAGTCAAGTCTACATGGTAATGCGGAAGGACTGTCAAGATTACCACTACCAAGTAGTTTGTCAAACTACTCAAGCAGAAATATCTTTTACTATGAACAGGTAGACAGTACACCAGTCACTTCTGGACAAGTGACTCAGAGCGATTCGATACTCTCAGAAGTGATGGACACTGAAGAAAGACCTCAGAACAAAAACTTGACTTGAAACCGTACTCCTCTGAAAGATTGGAGCTATCAGTACAGTCAGGATGTCTTTGGGGGCTCATTCTTCCACCATTGAGAAGACGAGTGTTCGACAAGTTACACAAGGGCCACTGTGGAATTGTAAGCATGAGGGAAATGGCCAGGAGTTATCTCTGGTGGGCTGAATTAGATGCAGAAATTGAAGAGAAAGCTAGAATGTGTTCTTCATATACGAAGGTAAGAAACTTGCCACCCTGAGCACCGCTGCACCCATGGGATTGGCCTGAAGAGGCTTGGCAATGGGTGTAGGTGATTTTGCAGAACCTTTGTTCTTAGTAACGGTTGATGCTCACACTAAGTGGACCGAGGTCGCTGTGATGAAACCGGAGAAGACTATCGAGAAGCTAGGAGAAATATTTTGGATCCCCTGAACAACTGGTAAGTGACAACAGACCTCCACTTGTCCTGCACAAACTCAAAAGTTTCTTGCAAGAGAACGGTATTCAACGTATTAGGTCCGCACACCCTGCCACTAATGGACATTTCGTCTAAACTATGAAACATACATTGAGAGAAACCAGGGAACAAGGTTCGCTGATCAAACATCTTAACTTATTCCTACTAGTATAAAGGAATGCCGCACATTCGATGACCAAAACCTCTCCTGCATTACTAATGAGTCAACTACAATTGGCATTCGATCTATTCAATCCTCCAGAAATGAAAGCGATCATACAACAGCAACAACGACAAGGACAGATAGAATGGTGGGAAAGCAAAACAAAACATTGTGTCTTCCACCAAGGTTAAGGAATTTTGGATAGGCATTACGCCGCAGGAAAGAAATGGGTTCCTGCCATGACCCTCGCACAGACTGGACCTGTCTCGTATACAGTCCATAACCACAGATGGCGTCACCCGGGGGAGGCATGAGGACCAGCTGTTGGCAGGAAGAGCCGGAACTGGAACCTGCTGACAATCTGGGTTCAGTTGTACGAAGTCCTGACCAGAACCTCCCTGAAACCCTGACACCGACAGACACTGTGGAGGAAAGCAACACTTCAACCTGTAGACCGAACGCAGAGTCAACTTATAGTTACAACATCGACGCTGGTCAAATCAACCACTGATGATGTCTGTGCAGAGGCAGTAATGCCAGAGGTTGCAACCAGTGCAAAGATGAAGACACCAGGGCTTTGAGTGTTCCGAGAGCAATGACCTCTAGACCATCTGCCTCATTGAGTATTATTTATTGATTATTGTTCATGTTGCACTTGTTTGAATTTGTTGGGGTCGTTCATTTTAAAGGGGGAGGAAATGTTATGTATCAATACTGATTCATGGCAGCTGCACTAAGCACCGTGTATTAATGTTATTATGTATTCACCAGAATTGACGGCACGGTGGCACAGTGGTTAGCACTGCTACCTCACAGTGCCAGGGACCCGGGTTCAATTCTGGCTTCAGGACACTGTCTGTGTGGAGTCTGCACATTCTCCCTGTGTCTGCGTGGGTTTCCTCCAGGTGCTCCGGTTTCCTCCCACACGCCAAAGATGTGCGGGTTAGGTGGATTGACCATGCTAAATTGGCCCTCGTGTCAGGGGATTAGCAGGGTCTACGTGTGGGGTTACAGGGATAGGGCCTGGGTGGGACTGTTGTCAGTGCAGACTCGATGGGTAGAATGGCCTCCTTCTGCACTGTAGGGATTCTATGATAAAGTGACGGCACAGGTCGCCAGTGCGGGAAGCTGCCAGAGTGAAGAAGCAGCCATGTAACAAGCACGACAATAGAAATAAAGCTTTGTTATTCTTAACTCTCCATGCTTCCGAGTGTAAATTCTCCAATATACAACACAAAAGTTCATGAGGAGGAACTGACACGCTTGGTTATATACAAAGTAAAGTCTCCCTGATTGGCTCATCAATTGGCCCTTTAATCAGGAGTTCGTATTCCAATAGGCCAACCTCAATGGCCTGATTAAAGTCATCACAGTTAAGTTCAACTACTCTCTTTCAGGCTTTTCACTTCTTTGGTTTCACAATCAAAGATTCTTGACTGCTTTGGGATGCCTCGGCATTTTTATTCTTCACCTTTTAATTTGACTTCAAAGAAAGAACTTGCATTTATATACTGCCTCAGAATGTCCCAAAGTACTTCCTTTACAATTGATCACTTTGAAGTCCTCCAACAGTTGAGTGGATGAATGTGGCGGCCATTTTGCACACAAGATCTTGTAAACATTGAATCTCAGAGGACAGAGTGAATCCAGCCAGGCCTGTGACACTGAATCTCAAAGGACAGACTGAACCCAGCAATTGTCGGGCTGAATGGCCTGTTTCTGCGCTGTAAATACTATTGATACCCTGTAAGAGTTGTCATTCAGCCACACAATGGCTGCCTGTCATTCTTTTCATTGTTGTTTACAAGATCTTGTGTGCAAAATGGCCGCCACGTTCATCCACTCAGCTGTTGGAGGACTTCAAAGTGATCAATTGTAAAGGAAGTTCTTTGGGACATTCTGAAGCAGTACATAAAAGCAAGTTCTTTCTTTGAAAGAGAGTAGTTGAACATAACTGTGATGACTTTAATCAGGCCATTGAGGTTGGCCTATTGGAATACGAACTCCTGATTAAAGGGCCAATTGATGAGCCAATCAGGGAGACTTTGCTTTGTAGATAACCAGGCGTGTCAGTTCCTCTGGCACTCCCGAAGGTAGACTGCTGACTGATAGCACTCTGTGTACTGCTGTTAGAGTGTGTAAATAAAGGGATTTTGATGAGCCAATCAGGGAGTCTTTGCCTTGTATTTAACCGAGGCGTGTCAGTTCCTCTGGCACTCCTGAAGGTAGACTGCTGACTGATAGCACTCTGTGTACTGCTGTTAGAGTTTGTAAATAAAGGAATTCTGGTCAAGGGACTTCTGTCTCCATGAACGTATTACACTAACCCAACCAAAACCAGAGTGGGAGGGTGAAAACATCCATTATAAAAGGCAGAACTGAAAAAGTACAAAGATCGTGACCCTCTGGAAGACAAT
Source organism: Mustelus asterias (assembly GCF_964213995.1). Classification (NCBI taxonomy): domain Eukaryota; kingdom Metazoa; phylum Chordata; class Chondrichthyes; order Carcharhiniformes; family Triakidae; genus Mustelus; species Mustelus asterias. The sequence goes on along the minus strand of NC_135834.1, from coordinate 9,819,209 downwards.
AAGAGCTTCCTGCAAGTGGAGTGGATGCAAGAAGGAAGGTAATGCTGAATTCTTTCATTTGGAGATAGGTCAATTTGAATGTAACTTAATAAGTTGAAACTATTCCTAAACAATCCAATTGTGGTAGAAAACAAGAAGGTGGGAACTGAAGTGTCCTAAACATTATCAAAATGAAGAATTCACTCTTTAAAGACAATCCTGGTAACAGATCAAAAGGAATCAAATTCTCATTAAATTGCTTACTTATTACATAGTATTTTACTCTTAGTGCCGACCAGTTTTAAAGGTTCACTCGACTCACTCCTGGGATGAGGGGCTTATCTTATGAAGAAAAGTTGAACAGATTGGACCTATACCCATTGGAGGTTAGAGAAATGAGGGATGATCTTATTGAAACATGTAAGATCCTGAGGGAACTTGGTAGGGTGGATACTGGGAGGGTTTTTCCTCTTTTGGGGGAAACTAAAACTAGGCGACATGGTTCAAGAATAAAAGATCTACCATTTAAGACAGAGATGAGGAGAATTTCTTTCTCTCAGAGAGTCATTAGAGTGGGAATTCTCTTCAATGGATGGTAGTGGATGCTTAGTCTTTGCAGTTATTCAAGGCTCAGTTAGACAGATTTTGATTGACAAGGGAGTCAAGGGTTATTATATTATTATTATAAGATAATGCGGGGGCTGGATAGGGTGGAGGCGGAGAGATTCTTTCCACTTAGTAAGGAAGTTAAAACTAGAGGACACAGCCTCAAAATAAAGGGGGGTCGGTTTAGGACAGAGTTGAGGAGGAACTTCTTCTCCCAGAGGGTGGTGAATCTCTGGAATTCTCTGCCCACTGAGGTGGTGGAGGCTACCTCGCTGAATATGTTTAAAGCGCGGATGGATGGATTCCTGATCGGTAAGGGAATTAAGGGTTATGGGGATCAGGCGGGTAAGTGGTACTGATCCACGTCAGATCAGCCATGATCTTATTGAATGGCGGGGCAGGCTCGAGGGGCTAGATGGCCTACTCCTGCTCCTATTTCTTATGTTCTTATGTTCTTATGTTATGGGGGTGGGTGTATAATGACTTCAATTGGGCCATTGAGGTTGGCCTATTGGAGTATGAACTCCCTGATTAAGGAGTCAATTGATGGGCCAATCAGGGAGTCTTTGCCGTGTATCTAACCGGGGCGTGTCAGTTCCTCTGGCACTCCCGGAGGTAGACTGCTGACTGATAGCACTCTGTGCACTGCTCTTAGAGTTTGTAAATAAAAGGATTCTGGAGAAGGGACTTCTGCCTCTGAAGACTTATCACAGGGAGGCAGACAGGAAAGTGGAGCATAGGCCACAACCAGATCAACCAGGATCTTATAGAATGGTGGAGCAGGCTCAAAGGGCTGAATGGTCTACGTCTGCTCCAAAGTCCTACATTCCTATGTACAACACAGAAACAGGCCATTCGGCCCATCAGGTGCATGCTGGTGTTTATGCCCTACACGAGCCTTCTCCCAATGTGCTTCATCTCACCCTATCAGCATATTACTCCATTCTTTTCACCACTGTGTGTTCATCTCAGCTGCCGAATAGTAACATGAGGAACAGGAGGAGGCCATTCAGCCCCTTGAGCCCATTCCACCATTCAATTAGATCATGATGTGGCGATGCCGGCGTTGGACTGGGGTAAGAAGTCTCACAACACCAGGTTAAAGTCCAACAGGTTTATTTGGAATCACGAGCTTTCGGAGCGCTGCTCCTTCATCAGGTGAGTGGAGAGGAAGGTTTCACAAACACGGCATATATAGACAGAGGCACAATTGTAAGATAATGGTTGGAATGTGAGTCTTTACAGGTAATCAAGTCTTTACAGACAGTGCGAGTGGAGAGAGGGTTAATCGCAGGTTAAAGAGGTGTGAATTGTCTTAAGCCAGGACAGTTAGTGAGATTTTGCAAGGCCAGGCCAAATGGTGGGGGTTACAGATAGTGTGACATGAACCCAAGATCCTGATTGAGGCCGTCCTCATGCATGTGGAACTTGGCTATCAGTTTCTGCTCAGCGATTCTGTGTTGTTGTGTGTCTTGAAGGCCGCCTTGGAGAACGTTTACCCAAAGATCAGAGGCTGAATGCCCGTGACTGCTGAAGCCAACTAGATCATGGCTGATCTGTACCTTAACCCTGTTTTGCCATCTTTAGTCCATATCCCTTCATACGGTTAACAACGGAATCATCGCATGTATGCACACACACACACTCACACACACACTCACACTCACTCGCACTCACACACACACACACACTCACTCTCCCTCTCACACTCTCACACTCTCACACACATTCATACACACACAAGCTCACATGCACACATTCACACACACTCACATACACACACTCCCACACAATCACTCACACACACACACTCTCTCTCTCACACACACACACTCACACACACTCACACACACACTCACACACATAAACACACACACACTCACTCACACTCACTTGCACTCACACTCTCTCACATGCCCACACTCTCACACACACATGCACACTCTCTCTCACACACTCCCTCTCCCTCTCACACAAGCTAACATGCACTCTCACACACACTCACACACTCACACTCTCTCTCACACTCACACAGCTAACATAATCACACACACACACACACATCACACACACACATCACACACACATCACACACACACATACACTCACACACACTCACACACACTCTCGCACACTCTCGCACACTCACACTCACACACACACGCACACTCTCTCTCACACTCACACAAGCTCACACACTCTCACACACTCACACACTCCCTCTCCCTCTCCCTCTCACACAAGCTAACATACACTCTCACACTCTCACACATACTCTCACACTCTCTCTCACACTCACACAAGCTCACACAGACACTCACACACACACACTCGGACATACATACTCACGCAGACACACTCTCCCACACTCACTCTCTCACACTCACACAAGCTCACATACTCACACTCTCACACTCACACACAATCTCTCGCACACTCTCACACTCTCACACTCACTCACACACACACATACTCACATGTGAGAACTCTGGCTGATTTGTTTTCCCCTCTGGTACCAGTAATTGCAAATTCAGCCTGGAATCATCTTGCTTTCTGTGGCTCAATCATACACTGAGTGTGTGAGCACATGCATTTAGCTGCAGAGACAGCTGCCCTGCTGAGAGCAATGAACAAATGACTGAACCGATGGTCGGTAAGGTCCACATGTAGGACTGAGCTCACAAGGAGCTCCGTCTGTGAATGAATTAAGGTTGATGGCAGCTCGTTGCGGGAAGCAATGGATTTGCTGTGCTATCACCCCCATCCAGCAGTCCCCGAGCTGAGGTTATCACTGGCATTTCAATATTTTTATTCTCCTGCCTCTGCTTCATTTACTGGTCAGTCATGAAACATGATCCAAGAACAAAACGTGGCTGATTTCATACGAAAGCACAGCCGTGTCACTGCACTGAGTATAGGTTAACATCCGCCTGAAGGTCTTTTGTTGAATCTGTTAACTGATGCTTCAGATTTTTAGTTTGGAGGGTGTACATGGGGGAATGGCGAAACCAAGCCCAATAGCTGCAGGAATGGAAGAGTGGGGGGAGGTGGGTGATGTAATACGCCTCCAAGGCATAGCAGCGTGACATCACTAGAAGGGAAGTGTGCTCTGTGATCCAGCCTTAGTTCCACTTTTGCTTTGAGCAGAGCAAATGGGCTCTGAGGCCCGTGCTTTATACCTGAGTAAAACTGTTCTCTTGTGCCGAGTCTTAATAAATCAATGTGTTTACCCTATCTCTTATGAGTGATTGGTGTCTTGTACACAAAATAAGTCCAAGGGTTATATCATTAGAATTATTTGGGCGGCACGGTGGCACAGTGGTTAGCACTGCTGTCCCACAGCGCCAGGGACCCGGGTTCGATTCCCGGCTTGGGTCACTGTCTATGCGGAGTCTGCACGTTCTCCCCGTGGCTGCGTGGGTTTCCTCCGGGTGCTCTGATTTCCTCCCACAGTCCGAAAAATGTTAGGTTGATTGGCCATAAGACAGAGGAGCAGAGTTAGGCCATTCGGCCCATTGAGTCTGCTCCGCCATTCAATCATGGCTGATATTTTTCTCATCCCCATTCTCCTGCCTTTTCCCCATAACCCCTGATCCCCTTATTGATCAAGAACCTATCTATCTCTGTCTTAAAGACACTCAATGACCTGACCATGCTAAATTGTCCCTCAGTGTCAGGGGGACTAGCTAGGGTAAACGCATGGGGTTATGGGGATAGGGGCTGGGTGGCCGGTACAGACTCGATGGGCTGAATAGCTTCCTTCTGCACTGTATGATTCTATGATTATAATAACACAACAGGGGAAGACCTTAAAATGCTGAACACCAGCTGTTGACATTGTAAGTGTGCCAATTGTCCCAGAAGCCCGGGCTATCCATTATGTTAAGCAGGTATCAAGCAACAGGATTATGCTTTTTCACTTTTCAAAGACATTTCCTCTGCAGGTGGAGTCACAGGGGGCGATCTTACTGGTTCGTCACTTCGGTCGATTGGCACGGCAGCCGGTAAGATTGGGCGAGAGACCAAAAATCAGGCTCACGCCCAGTTTCTCGCCTCTTGCGATGTTACCGGCACCGTTCTGCCGGTGAAATCAGCCTCGTGCCCTTCCCAGGTGACTCACACTACACACAGCCGCCCGCGCTATACAAGCTTCAAACGTTTGCATGGTGCCGGTGTCTGAGCTTGTGGCTGTGAGTCCGAGATCGAGTTGACGATGTTTCCTCATCAGTGCTGCGGCAGTGCCCGCACCCTTCCTCCTGGGATTGCTATTGGGCAGGGGGCAGTTCTTGGATGTCTGAAAGCAGAAAATCCGGAGGGGGCAAGGGGGGGTGGATTGTGTAAAACAATAGGCCCATGGTCGCACCATCTGTAGCTTGCACCTCAATCTAGATAGCAGGATGAGGGGGGGCTGGGATTTGAGATGGGGCATAAGGCCCATGGGGCATACTGACTGATGCACGTCAATTGAACTCAAGACACGAAGCTTCGGTAACTGAAGGCTTTTATTGCCTAACAATGGAACTACTAGAACGTAAGTACACCACCCCAGACTGACGAGGTCCCGCCCGAGCAGGGGGTCTTATACCTCTCCCAGGAGGCGGAGCCCGACTGGGATGTGCCACAACAGTAACAACCACAGGTGTATTAATCCCACCCTAGCCCAACAACAACATTAGAACAATCCCACAGTGGGAACACCCTAGCCCAACAACAACATTAGAACAACCCCACAGTGGGAACCAACGATGGTTCACCACACTGACATTGTCAGTGTGGTGAGCATTGCAGGGTGCAGTGGCCTCACTCACAGGCAGACCTATAACGTGGATCACCGTCTCCCCCAAAGGGCTCAGCAGTGCTACCTGTGCTACCGTGCCGCCCGAACCACATTTAGACTGAAAAACAACCACATTGCTGTGGCTCTGGAGTCACATGCAGGCCAGACCGGGTAAGGACGGCAGATTTCCTTCCCTAAAGGACATTAGTGAACCAGATGGGTTTTTCCGACAATGGGTCATCAGTAGATTATTAATTCCAGATATTTTTTATTGAATTTAAATTCCACCATCTGCTGTGGCGGGATTCGAACCTGGGTCCATGAGACAATAGCTGAGATGCAGGCAAGCTTGTTCCCCATCAGTTCTTTGCTGCCGTCTGTGATTTTGTGTCGCCTTGTTGGTCAGTAAGTGTGTAGAAGACTGTGCCAAAGAAGCAACTGGAAACCATGGATGAACAGGGATAGCTACTGCTTACTGAAGTCCAGGTCTGAGGCGTTCAACTCAGGTGACCCTGGGCTATACAAGAAATCCAGATACCATCTACGGAGAACCATCAAAGATGCCAAGAGACAGTACTGGACCAAGCTAGAGTCCCAGGCTAGCCACCCAGCGAACACCCACCAACTTTGGCAAGGTCTGCAAGACATTACAGGCTACAAGATGAAGGCATGTAAAATCGCTGGCACCAATGCACCCCTCCCTGATGGGCTCGATGCAACTGATACCCATTTTGAGCAAGAGGTCAGCGAGCATGCCCTTCACCCCGGGAGCCTCGGATGAACTTGTATCCGGGGTCACCATCGCAGGTGTCAGATCGACCCTCTTGAAAGTCAACCCACGGAAAGCGACTGGCCTGGATGGGCGCCTGGACGAACACTCAGATCTTGTGCAGACCAACTGGCGGGGTGTATTCACAGGCATCTTTAACCTCTCTTTACACCAATCTGAGGTCCCTACCTGCTTCAAGAAGAAGACCATCATCCCTGTACCAAAGAAAAGCCAGGCAGCGTGCCTTAATAACTACTGTCCAGTGGCTCTGACATCCATCATTATGAAGTGCTTCGAAAGGTTAGTCATGGCATGCATCAACTCCGGTCTCCCAGATTGCCTGGATCCAGTACAGTTCGCCTATCGCTACAACAGGTCCACAGCAGATGTGACCTTATATTAGGCTGATCTTTCTCTGCACCCTGGAAATGACTGTAACACTACATTCTGCATCCTCTCCTTTCCTTCTCTATGAACGGTATGCTTTGTCTGTATAGCGCGCAAGAAACAATACTTTTCATTGTATCCCAATACATGTGACAATAATAAATCAAATCAAATATTAAGCTGATCTTTCTCTGCACCCTAGCTATGACTGTAACACTACATCTCCTTTCCTTCTCCCCTATGTACTCTATGAATGGTATGTTTTGTCTGTATAGCGCGCAAGAAACAATACTTTTCACTGTATACTAATACATGTGACAGTAATAAATCAAATCAAATCCACGGCCACATGTTTCTATTCCCTTTGCAGGATGTGCCTTGACAGCCACCTGTTCTTCTGTGGAAAAATGACCCCTCTCCTCCTTTTGCCCTTCATTATTTTGCCACATCTGAGAACCTGGGAGCCTCTTTCTTTTAACAGTCCTCCTTCTTCCAGCAAAACCTCTCAGACATCGTTGTGGCTGTTTTTGTGCAATGAGTGCAGCTTCCCTTTAAGGGGAGAGGGCTAGCCACATGTATGCTGGCCACATACACCCTGCTGGACTCCATGTCGGGCGAGTAATTTTGGCTAAAACATTAAACTAAATTAAATTAACTCAGGGACAAATTACAAGAGGCAGCTCCCAAAAGGAGGGGAACTGCCCAAAACAAAAAGAGTGACACGGAAGGCCTCCACGGTGCCCTCGGACACCGCATGCTCCCTCTCCAGGGACACTAGATCGTGGATATAGCCACGGTAGAGGGGCAGACAGTCAGGTCGGGTGACCCCCTCAGTCACCCGTTGCCTGGATCTGTTGATGGTGAGTTATGAAGTGGAGATGCCGGCATTGGACTGGGGTAAACACAGTAAGAAGTTTAACAACACCAGGTTAAAGTCCAACAGGTTTATTTGGTAGCAAATACCATAAGCTTTGTCATTTCCACTCCATCTGACGAAGGAGCAGCGCTCCGAAAGCTTATGGCATTTGCTACCAAATAAACCTGTTGGACTTTAACCTGGTGTTCAAGCTCTTATGGTGAGTTTGACCAGGTCCAGGAGCAGGTTCACGAGGAGATGAGGGGTGTAGCTTATGAGGAGAGATTGAACAGATTGGGTCTGTACTCGTTGGAGTTTAGAAGGCTGAGGGGTGATCTTATAGAGACATATAAGATAATGAAGGGGCTGGATAGGGTAGAGGTAGAGAGATTCTTTCCACTTAGAAGGGAAACTAGAACTAGAGGGCACAGCCTCAAAATAAGTGGGGGCCGGTTCAGAACAGAGTTGAGGGGGAACTTCTTCTCTCAGAGGGTAATGAATCTCTGGAATTCTCTGCCCATTGAAGTGGTGGAGGCTACCTCGCTGAATATGTTTAAATCACAGGTAGATAGATTTCTGATCGATAAGGGAATTAAGGGATATGGGGAGCAGGCGGGTAAGTGGAACTGATTCGCTTCAGATCAGCCATGATCTTATTGAATGGCGGGGCAGGCTCGAGGGGCTAGATGGCCTACTCCTGCTCCTATTTCTTATGTTCTTATGTTCTTATGTCCTCCTCCGTCCCCACCTCCCTCCACACCGGGTGCCTGTAGATCAGGAGCGTGGGACTGAAGTGCAAACAAAATATCAACTAAAGGTTTTTGAGAAAACTGAAAAGGTTGTGCAGTCTAACTCTGCAAGAATGCAAAGAGGGCCTGTCTCTTGGGAGCCCATGAACCGGTGCAATCTATGATTGTATGGTACTGCTAAATGCACCACCCTCCACCCCAGCTCTCCGATGTATTTGGGAAGGATCCCTCCATAGAGGGACCGCCACTGGGGACCTCCGCCACCAGACGGCAACAGGGCCGCCAAGGTGTGTCCGGGCGATGGGTGAGGAAGCGGTAGTGGAGGGTGTGCAGCAGCAGCCCGTACAGGAAACGCCTCCACGCAGCGACAAAGGGCACAGAGGGCATTTCCATGAGGTGGCTCAAACTGTGGGGTGCCTCACCCGGGAAGGGAGGTCTAGGCTTCGGGCTAATGTGAAATTCCATCCAAGCAGGGGCACAGTGGGGCGGGATCCCACCGGTTGTGCCTCCTCGTGAACACGTGTGCCCTCGGGTCCGAGCACAACCGTTCTAAGGTCTTGGATGGCATTGGCCGCGCGCCAGACTTCGGCCCCCGTGCGCTCGGCGAGCTCGTGGGGGTTCATCCAGCCCACTCCTTCGCTACCCAGCACGTCCCCGATCCTGGTCACCCCGGCGTCCCCGGCCTTCCTCTCTGCCAGTCACCTGAAGCTATACGGTTGGAGGAACGGATTCCTGAGCAGCGGCTCTCGCACGATAGCCGCTACTCCAGACGGGGGAGAGTTGCGTCGCGAGGCAAATGTGTTCCAGACTGTGAGAAGGTCCTGGTAAAAGACAGGCAACGCCTGCAAGGAGGTCCGAAGACCCTCCAGATCTATGTACAGGAGCTGCACATCAATGAGTAATCAGCCAGCAGAGTGTTTTACGCTGAACTGTGCACTGCAATCATGGTGATGAGCAGGCATCCTGAGCTATGCTTGCTGCCTGCTTCAATCAGACTGAACACAGGGTAATCTCACATCATGATGTCGTTCCCCCCATATCCAATGTCAGATCTAAACAAATGTTACCCCCCTGTAACTCTACCCTTTGGCCTCTGAGAAAGAGGGAAGGCAGGATTTACTTATGGCTGAATGTTCAGGTCAAAGAACAAAGAACAAAGAACAATACAGCACAGGAACAGGCCCTTCGGCCCTCCAGGCCGCTCCCTGGTCCAAACTGAACTGACCACCATCTTCAATAAAAAGATAACTTTTTATTATTCATTTGTGGGACATGGGCATCGCTGGCTGGCCAGCATTTGTTGCCCATCCCCAGTTGCCCAAGGGCAGTTGAGAGTCATAGAATCCTATAGTGCAGAAGGAGGCCATTCGGTCCATCAAGTCTGCACTGACCACAATCCCACTCAGGCCCTATTCCCATAGCCCAATACATTTGCCCCAGCTCGCCCCCCACCCCGACACAATGGGGCAATTTAGCATGGCCAATCCACCTAACCTGCACATCTTTGGATGGTGGGAGGAAACCGGAGCACCCGGAGGAAACCCACGCAGACACGGGGAGAATGTGCAAACTCTACACAGACTGTGACCCAAGGCGGGAATTGAACTCGGGTCCCTGACGCTGTGAGGCAGCAGTGCTAACCACTGTGCCACCGTGCTGCCCGCACCACATTGAGACTAAAAAACAACCGCATTGCTGTGACTCTGGAGTTACATGTAGGCCAGACCGGGTAAGGACGGCAGATTTCCTTCCCAAAAGGACATTAGTGAACCAGATGGGTTTTTCCAACAATCAACAATGGTTTCACGGTCATCAGTAGATTTTTAATTCCAGATATTATTTTTTATTGAATTCAAATTCCACCATCTGGCGTGGCGGGATTCAAACCCACGTCCTTGGAATGTTAGGTGAGTTTCTGGATTAATAATCTAGCAATTATGCCACTAGGCCATCACCACCACTGAGTCCTCAATAACAGCTCTGTGTGGAAGCAAGGGGAGCAGCGGGCTATGTACCTTAAGCTGTAAGTAACAAGCTTCTTACTTGAAATGGAGGCCAAATAATATCACCTCTCCTAATGATGTACTGACAGGAAAGACTGAAAGGGAGACCCAGATGTTGAAGACATAAAATTGATGGTGTATTTTTCCTGGGGTGGGGTAGAGGACAGGGGTAGGGTGCATTCTGATACAGTTTTCAGCAATGTTATATTTCATTGTTCTTTGTTTTTTCGTCTCAAAAAATCTCCACGACCTTTAAGCTGTTAATTAAGACCAATATGGTCTCAACCAGCATTCTCTCCCCTTCAGTAACAAGCCCAGCGCTGCAGACGACTGATCCAAGGCTCAAGACAAGGATTAATTTGAGTGAATTTATTCAGTTGGATTGCCTGAAAGCAGTACGGCGTTTTGCAGGCAATGCAACATTAAAACAGGCACTCAGTCAGAGAGAACCAGGATAATCCCATTCAACTAATTGTCCTTGCAAAAGGCTTCCGCTGATTTTCAATAGGCTGCTCACACGGGGAGGGCCTCTCTCAACCACTTCTGGTTTCAAATTGTCAGTAACTCCTCACCAGACTTCCGGAACCGTGAAGGAGAACATGCCTCTCTCTGCATCAACGGGGACGAAGTCAAAAGGGTCGAGAGCTTCAGGTTTTTAGGTGTCCAGATCACCAACAACCTGTCCTGGTCCCCCACCCCTCTACTTTCTCAGAAGATTAAGGAAATTTGGCATGTCAGCTACGACTCTCACCAACCTTTACAGATGCACCATAGAAAGCATTCTTTCTGGTTGTATCACAGCTTGGTATGGCTCCTGCTCTGCCCAAAACCGCAACGAACTACAAAAGCTCATGAATGTAGCCCAATCCATCACACAAACCAGCCTCCCATCCATTGACTCTGTCTACACTTCCCGCTGCCTCGGAAAAGCAGCCAGCATAATTAAGGACCCCACGCACCCCGGACATTCTCTCTTCCACCTTCTTCCATTGGGAAACAGATACAAAAGTCTGAGGTCACGTACCAACCGACTCAGGAACAGATTCTTCCCTGTTGCTGTCAGACTTTTGAATGGACTTACCTTGCATTAAGCTGATCTTTCTCTACACCCTAGCTATGACTGTAACACTACATTCTGCACTGTCTCCTTTCCTTCTCTATGAACGGTATGCTTCGTCTGTATAGCGTGCAAAAAAACCAATACTTTTCACTGTATGTTAATGCATGTGACAATAATAAATCAAATCAAAATCAAGGCATATTCTAACTTTCATCACAAACACCCCTTTTCAATTTGAATTCAATTGTTTTTGGGGGCGGAGGGGCTCTGTTTCAGAGGTTCCAAAACATGACTGGGAGGGCGTGGGACATTTTATGAGTTTCTATAGAAACTAGGAGCAGGAGGAGGCCATTCAGCCCTTCGAGCCTGCTCCGCCATTCATCTTGATCATGGCTGATCATCGAATTCAATATCCTGATCCCCCCGTCCTCCCATATGTGAGGTAACGCATTTTGGAAGATCTAACTTCAATGGGAAATATATAGTAAATATAGTAATACCCTTAAGAGTATTGATAGGCAGAGGGATCTGGGTGTACAGGTACACAGGTCACTGAAAGTGGCAACTCAGGTGGGGAAGATAGTCAAGAAGGCATACGGCATGCTTGCCATCATTGGCCGGGGCATTGAGTTTAAAAATTGGCAAGTCATGTTGCAACTTTATAGAACCTTAGTTAGGCCGCACTTGGAATATATTGTTCGCCACACTACCAGAAAGGTGTGGAGGCTTTGGAGAGGGTACAGAAAAGATTTACCAGGATGTTGCCTGGTATGGAGGGCATTAGCTACAAGGGGAGGTTGGAGAAACTTGGTTTGTTCTCACTGGAACGACAGAGGTTGAGGGGCGACCTGATAGAAGTCTACAAGATTATGAGGGGCATGGACAGAGTGGATAGTCAGAAGCTTTTTCCCCAGGGTGGAAGAGTCAATTACTAGGGGGCACAGGTTTAAGGTGCGAGGAACAAGGTTTACAGGAGATGTACGAGGCAAGTTTTTTACACAGAGGGTGCTGGGTGCCTGGAACTCGCTGCCGGGGGCGGTAGTGGAAGCAGATACAGTAGCGACTTTTAAGGGGCGTCTGGACAAATACATGAATAGGATGGGAATAGAGGGATATGGTCCCCGGAAGGGTAGGGGGTTTTAGTTCAGTCGGGCAGCATGGTCAGTGCAGGCTTGGAGGGCCGAAGGGACTGTTCCTGTGCTGTAATTTTCTTTGTTCTTTGTTCATATCCCTTGATCCCTTTAGCCCCAAGAGCGATATCTAATTCCTTCTTGAAATCACACAACATTTTGGTCTCAACCACCTTCGGTGGGAGTGAATTCCATACATTCACCCCCTCTGGGTGAAGAAATTTCTCCTCACCTCAGTTCTAAAAGGTTTACCCCTTATCCTCAAACTGTGACCCCTAGTTCTGGACACCCCCACCATCGGGAACATTCTTTCTGAATCTACCCTGTCTAACCCTGTTCGAATTTTATAAGTTTCTATAGAAACTAGACATAATGGCTCCTGTGACACTGTGTCACAGTTCAGTGACTTATGACATTTTTGCTATGAGCAGCTTGCCTTGTGCCACTTGCGACATCAGTGGCTTTCTGCCGCAGCAACTCCAATGCACTGTGACGCAGTTTGTAACTCTGTTCGTAAGGAATTGTCCCCTCTGCCAAGAATGACCCATTCCCCATGTATTATGGAGAGACAATGTGGAGATGCTGGCATTGGACTGGGGTAAACACAGTAAGAAGTTTAACAACACCAGGTTAAAGTCCAACAGGTTTATTTAGTAGCAAAAGCCACACAAGCTTTCGGAGCCTTAAGCTCCTTCTTCAGGTGAGTGGGAATTCTGTTCACAAACAGGGCATATAAAGACACAAACTCAATTTACAGAATAATGGTTGGAATGTGAATACTTACCGCTAATCAAGTCTTAAAGGTACAAACAATGTGAGTGGAGGGAGCATTAAGACAGGTTAAAGAGATGTGTATTGTCTCCAGACAGGACAGTTAGTGAGACCTTTTAGTGAGACAGTTAGTGAGACCCGCTGAAGTGCTCCCCCACTGAATGAACACCGCTCGACAATCACCAGGCAAGACTGTTCTCTTCCTGTGGGGGAGCACTTCAGTGGTCACGGGCATTCGGCCTCTGACATTCGGGTAAGCGTTCTCCAAGGCGGCCTTCACGACACACGACAGCGCAGAGTCACTGAGCAGAAACTGATAGCCAAGTTCCGCACACATGAGGACGGCCTAAACCGGGATATTGGGTTCATGTCACACTATCTGTAACCCCCACAGCTTGCCTGGACTTGCAGAATTTCACTGGCTGTCCTGTCTGGAGACAATACACATCTCTTTAACCTGTCTTGATGCTCCCTCCACCCACATTGTTTGTACCTTTAAGACTTGATTAGCTGTAAGGATTCCCATTCCAACCATTATTCTGTAAATTGAGTTTGTGTCTTTATATGCCCTGTTTGTGAACAGAATTCCCACTCACCTGAAGAAGGGGCTTGGAGCTCCGAAAGCTTGTGTGGCTTTTGCTACCAAATAAACCTGTTGGACTTTAACCTGATGTTGTTAGACTTCTTATTATGGAGAGACCACAGACATTTCCACAGGCAGGGAGGGAAAGAACAAAAAGGGGGACATTCCGCCTGTCCTCTCTCTGGTGGATGTGAAAGATCAAGGCACTATTCCAACGAAAAGTATTTGTTATAAAGCCATGTTTTATATTGAAAATGACTTTATTTATTGATTGAGCTCAAACCACTGGTTGACTTTGAAAAACTGAACATTTTCAGTGACTTCAAATAGCAGCTCTTAAGATGGCTGAATATTTGCATAACTGCACCCTACAAATTCCAAAGGCTCGCTAGAGGTAGCTTCCCAGAGATAATGCCTTAGATGAGTGCGAATGACCCATTTCCTGAACCATTCACAAAATACCTACACAAACCTGTGAATTCAACTGGGTGTGGAGCAAGCCATTCGAGACAATCACTGGAGGGAGCTCCTCCAGCCATAATCTAACCATGTCTAAACCATGGAGCCAGAATCAACTTGCCGTGACCATGTTTGGGTAATTGGTCAGTTGGTGAGAGTAAGATCATGCGACGAGCCAACAACCCTCTTTCATGCTTTTCTCCAGGGCAGAAGAAGAAGAAGGACTTTGAGTGGGCTCTTTCTCTCTCTCCCTCTCTCTCCATCCATCCTGCAAGCTTAAGCAATGCCTACCGTTTGACCAGCGGTACACAGTGAGCAGACCAACCAGCAGTTGCTCCAGGGGACTAAATGGAAATCGTGCATCAACATCTTTGAATCATCTCATTCCAGAATTGCGAAAGCCCAGCCTGAAATCATCAATCTATATATAGCTGTCATTTTGGACTTTTAAACTGCTTAACCTTTCCTCCCACTTTGTAACTTACATGCATGTGCGTGCGCATGCGTGTGTGTGCACATATGCACACCCGCGCAGCATGCATGTGCATGAATTCTTGAACGCCAGTGTGAGAGAGACAAAGAAATAGAAATCATAGAATCCCTATAGTGCAGAAGGAGGCCATTTGGCCCATCAAGTCTGCACTGACAACAATCCCACCCAGGCCCTATCCCCACTTAGTTACCCGACTAATCACTCCAACCTATCATATCCCAGGATACTAAGGGTTAATTTAGCATGTCCAATCAACCTAACCCACACATCTTTGGAGTGTGGGAGGAAACCGGAGCACCCGGAGGAAACCCACGCAGACACGGGGAGAACGTGCAAACTCCACCCAGACAGTGACCCAAGCTGGGAATCGAACCCAGGTCCCTGGTGCTGTGACGCAGCAGTGCTAACCACTGTGCTACCCCGAAGAGTTTATCATCGCCAGCTGTGAAGAAACCATCGCGATAAGACGAGGAAAGTCCAAGACTGGTTCTACGAGAACAACCACACCATAAGACCTCAGCGACAAGAAGAGAAAAGTTCTCCGTGCCTGGCAGAACGAGATCACCAGCAAGGCAAAGAACAGAACTCATCAAATAACAAAGGTGGAGATGCAAAGAGAAGCTAGGAAAATCAAAAACCAATGGTGGCTGAGGAGCTGCAATCCTCACGGACAAGCGCCACACCCAAAGCCCTTCAGTGCCACCAAGGCAATATATCGGCCCAACACCCGAGGTCTCAATCTGGTATGGAGTAAGGGCAGAACCCTTTTGAAAGCCAGAGAAAACATCAGCCTTCAATGGAGAGAACTCCTAAACCGTTATACAATCATAGATGAGGACGTGTTTGAGAAAATTCCCCAACTTCGCATCAAAGATGACCTTGGAATTCCACCAAACATTGACGAAGTCGAGGCCTCCATTAAACATGGGAAGAATGGAAAAGCCACAGGAGTGGACGATATTCCAGTGGAGATTTTCAAACTTCCTCTCCGTCAGCTGTTCCTGAAAAATTTGGACAGAAGAAATCCCAGCCAACCTCAGGTATGCTGTCATCAGCACCATCTTCAAGAAAGGAGACAAAGCGAACTGTGCGAAGTACATCCATCGCCAGGAAGACCATTGCCCGAATTCTCACAAGCCGCCTTCTCCCAGTCTCTGGAGACATCCTTCTCCTTCACCTTGTCGAGAACAAGCTTCTTGGTGGACATCGTCCACAGGATGGACGGAAAACCTTTCAACCTCAACTGGTTGAAATCCGAAAAGAAAATGACACTGACTCTTGTGGAACTTACAGTGCCATCTCCGCTCTCGCAGAAGAGAATCTCAAAGCCATGCTTGAGGCTTTCGCGGAAGTATACTGAAGAATCTGTCTCAACCTCAAGAAGACTCGAGTCCTTTACCAACCCACGCCAGACAAGATCTGGTCTCTCCCTCCAAGATCAACGGAGAAACCCTCCCAAATGTGGAATATTTGCCCTACCTGGGGAACCACCTCGCAAGTAAGGCTGGCATCGATGCGGGAATCCAACATCATATCCAATCTGCGACGCCACCTTCGGAAGCCTAAAGGTGAGAGTCATTGATGACCACGACAGTTGTGCTGACACAAAGAACCTTGTGTACAAGGCAGTCATCCTCCCAACTCTTCTCGATGGCTCAGAAACCTGGATTACGTACAGACGCCACCTCAAGGCTCTGGAGAGCTACCATCATTGCTGTCTGAGACCGACTCTGCACATCAGCTGGGAGGACAGCATACTAACATCAGCGTCTTGAAGGAGCCAAGAACGCCACCATCGAGGCCATGATCATCAGAACCCAACTCTGCTGGACTGGCCATGTATGTCAGAGTCCCGACTGCCCAAACAAATCTTCACCCAGCTCAAGGAAGGAACCCGAATAAGAGGAGGACAAAGGGCACCCTGAAGGCTTACGTCAAGAAATACAACATAGACGTCAATGCCTGGGAGACCCTTGCTCGGAAGAGGCCTACTTGGAGGAATCTCCTGATTGAAAGGACACAATTCTTCAAGAATACCCGGCGGCAAGAGGAGGCATGGAAAAGGGGCTTGAGAAAGGAATACCAGCAACCCCAAGTCCAAGGACTAATTCCCACCTCCAGGAAACACTTCCCAATTGTGCGGTCAGAGATGTGGCTCGAGGGTTGGGCTCTTCAGCCCCACAAGGCCCCACATAACTCATGCCCAGTGACACAGAGTTTCTTCGGTGGACAATCATGCTTGTTAACAAGTGATCGCCAAAGAAGATTATTTTTATTTAGATCGGGTGTTGAATACAATAAATACTGGTCTCTTTCCTTTAAAAAACTTACAAGGAAACCTGTCCGTGTGTGTATTTTACAGTCACAGCACTTAAACAGTTAAACACTCTCGGAATTGGCAAGCAGATCCTTTCAAAAAAAATACCTGGTGCAGTCAAAGGAAGGGTGCAGAGAGAGAGAAGTCATTCTGCCATTTCTCACCTGATCATAGCACTGTGCAGAGACTGGTTGCCATGTTCCCCGCATTGCAACAGTGACTTCACTTAAAAAAACACTTCATTGGCTGTGAAGCACTTTGGGACGTCGCGAGGTCGTGTAGGATCTATGTGAATGCAAGTTCCTTCTTTCTTTCAGTCAGCCTGTCAGGCTTAGACAAGCCCCCCTGCCCCACCACCCCAGCTGCCCATAAGCTGCTTTTGTGCCATCTTGAGCTGTGGGCAAGTCTCACGTAGCTGGTACAAGCAAAAGCTGAAGGCATCACATTTGTTTCTCAATAGCTTGGGAGCCTAATTTTCTACTTGGGACCAATGAAGACACCACTGTGACAAGTGCAGAGCAAGGGAATGCCATCACCATGTAACCCGTTCAGTGTATCCCCTGTAGTGGTGCCAGGGTGCCACCTATTGCAGGCAGCATGGTGCCAATGCTTTGTGCACACAGGCAGATCAACGCAGCTGATCTGTGTATGCACCAAATACTGGAACCTCTTGCCACAATGGCAAAGAGAGAGAGAGAACCATACCCTTAGTTTTCTCCCCCAGAGTTCAGCCTGCAAAATAAAAGTTGCAGGGGGCGGCACGGTGGCACAGTGGTTAGCACTGCTGCCCCACAGTGCCAGGAACTCAGGTTCGAATCCCCGCTTGGGTCACTTACTGTGGAGAGTCTGCACATTCTCCCCGTGTCTGCGCGAGTTTCCTCCGGGTGCTCCTGTTTCCTCCCACAGTCCAAAGATGTGCAGGTTAGGTTGATTGGCCATGCTAAATTGCCTCGTAGTGTCAGGGGGTTAGCTGGATAAATAAGTGGGGATATGGGGATAGGACCTGGGTGGGATTGTGGTCGGTGCAGACTCGATGGGCCGAATGGCCTCCTTCTGCACTGTTGGGATTCTATGATTCAATGAACTCTGGACTGGGCATGGACTGGATGCCAGTGGTCTAACTGCCCCATTGACCAGGGTTATACCTGGTGGAAGGATGTTGATAAAGACATTATTAACAGAACAAAAGCCTTTGAAGAGACCAGCAACTCATGCACAGATACAATCTACAGTCAGCTGCTGCAGAATGGGAAAGAGTTGTCAGTCTATCATTGGAACTCAATATTTAAAGAGCATTAGGTACTATAGTTTCATTTTCCTGCCTGTTTATCCATCAGTATGCTCCTCCTGACTTTTATTTGTAAGTAATGCATGCATTCTGATGTGAAGGGTGCCTCTCTGAACCCTAACGCTTCGTGATGATGTTTTGTGTCATTGTTTAGGATGAAATGATGGAAAAATAAAAGAATGTCATTGGTGGTACACCGTTAGCTGTTGGCAGTGTTGTTTTTGTTTTGTTTTTGGCAGCGTTCCAACACATCTTTGCAAAGGTTGTTGAGTTAGAATGGGAAAATATTAATCAGGGTGGGTGTTCAGGGTGACTTACTTTTCTAGTTCTGTTTCAGCTCTGCAAATTTGGTTGATTGGTTCCTTAAAGCTGAGACTTCACTCTAACTGCTGGCAAATGCTAGATAGAGCAGTGATTTTGACCCTCTCAATGGCAAGCTGGGCCATTAAAATGTACGGTATGGACCAGACCATGTCACGTTTAATCCATGATGTGGAGATGCCGGCGTTGGACTGGGGTAAGCACAGTAAGAAGTCTCACAACACCAGGTTAAAGTCCAACAGGTTTATTAATCCACCCAGAATAGCAATTGGGGCATTTATAATTTGCCTTAATATCTCTGGACTAAATAAGGCAAGAAACAGCAGTTTTCTATTCTTCATTGGTATCCAATGATCCCTGATGGACAGTATCAATCTTAGGTGACAAGGGGCGGCACGGCGGCACAGTGGTTGGCACTGCTGCCTCACAATGCCAGGGACCCGGGTTCGATTCCCGGCTTGGGTCACTGTCTGTGCGGAGCTTGCATGTTCTCCCCGTGTCTGCGTGGGTTTCCTCCGGGTGCTCCGGTTTCCTCCCACAGTCCAAAGATGTGCGGGTTAGGTTGATTGGCCATGCTAAATTGCCCCTTAGTATCAGGGGGACTAGCTAGGGTAAATGTGTGGGGTTATGGGGAATAGGGCCTGGGTGGGATTGTGGTCGGTGCAGACTTGATGGGCTGAATGGCTTCCTTCTGCACTGTAGGGATTCTATGATTCTATCATATGATTCTAGGGTTGATTGTAACTTACTTGGTCCCATAGAAGAACAGCTTACCATAATGAGGCTCACACAAAAAGAACAACTTGAATGTGAAGCACCAGAAGACTGCCAGTCCCCTTGAACATCAACTCAGCATGATTTTGGGGAATGCAAACGAAAAAATATTTAAAAACTCATATTTCTAAAGTGCCTTTCACAACCTCAAGATGTCCGAAAATGCTTTACAGCCAATGCAGTACTCATTGAAGTGTAGTCGTTCTTGTAATGCGCGCAATGCGACAGCCAATTTACATGCAGCAAGCTCCCGCAAACAGCAATGGGATAATGACCTGGTCATTTTTCATGATCTTTATTGACGGATAAAGCATCCAGGATATAAGGAGGAGAATTCCCCTGTTCTCCTTCGAAATAGTGCTATGGAGGGAAGTGGTGTTGACGCAGGGCTAGGGTGGGGGAGGGTGGGGAGAGTTCCTCTATGCGCTACATGTAACAAAAGCCATTTATAACGATCATGTTTAGCAATTAGACTGCATGTAGTATTGTGGAAAATTATTGTCCCCTGCTGAGTGAACTTGAAACTGCACATTTTAATGGAGCACACAAGACAGAGTTTAATGGACAACAAAGTGGCTTCTTAAATAGAACATAGAACAGTACAGCACAGTACAGGCCCTTCTTCTTGAAGTGATTTCAGTAATTATTAGTGCAGAGAGTGAGGGTGAACGGTTACAGGCAAAACAGCCCAAGTTCAGCTGCAAAAGTCCAGTATCAGCCTTACCTGATCGAGTGAATATTCGAACGGATGCTCTTCAAATGAGGACAAGATGGAACACCATAAATACTGCTGGGTTTGTACAATGTGTGCCTGAGTGCAGTGGAATTCTTTAACAGGTCTGACAGGAAGGGCTCACCTCTGATTCCAAACCCGATTAACTAGAACCTATTTTCCAAAGGCTGGCCACAGTCCATTAAATTGTTCCTTGCTATCACAACACAAATAAATGCTGCTGAAAATAATACCTTGTCATAAATTACTCCAATCTGCTGCTGTTCCGATGGTAAAATCAGACAGCAGAATCACTGTGTTTGGCACAGCTGACCATTAACAGTTGGGGATCACTCCACGCATTACAAGAACGTTTTGTTTAAATATGTATAACTGGGTGTGTGAAATTGAGAAGACAGCATTGTATGCAATATTCCACAGAACATAGCACTATGTTTTAAAGTTTTTTTAAAGTTTATTTATTAATGTCACAAGTAGGCTTACATTAACACGGCAATGAAGTTACTGTGAAAATCCCCTAGTCGTCACATTCCTGTTCGGGTACACTGAGGGAGAATTTAGCACGGCCAATCCCCCTAACTGGCACATCTTACGGAGTGTGGGAGGAAACCGGAGGAAACCCACGCAGACGCGGGGAGAACGTGCGGGCTCCCCAAGCCGGGAATCGAACCCGGACCCCTGGCGTTGTGAGGTAGCAGTGCTAACTACTGTGCCACTGTGCTACTTCAGGGCATGAGATTAGACATAACACATGGTTGTGTTTGAGATTGGGGAATGTACAATATCGTGTGTGAGCCAAGAACATACAGTACTGTGGGTGCATTTTTCAGATTAAAGAGTGTTTTGTTTATGTGCGATTGAGGAATATTTGATGCAAATATCGAAGGGAAATGTAGGGGTCGCACCATCATAGTGTCGAATCTCCATCTGGAGACACCAGTGTCCTGACCTTCCAACCAGTGCCAGGTTTTTGAATCTCCATCTAATCACATCGATCTGTGGATTGTCTGGTAACCTAACCTGAGTACTTGATTTCCAACAATAAGTTTCAAATTCAAGACATCAGGCGACTGTAACTCAACCTCCCATTCTCCATCTAACTCACTATCAATTCTTTCCAGCTGGGACCTTTATTGATTGCCAGGTTGATGGTAAGGTGATCTGTCTTGAGTGACTCAGGAGGGCAAAAGAGAGTTCAATTCTGTTTGCGTGGTACCGCCTGCCGGTCCCCAGTAGAACTGTTTAATGAAAGCAGGTCATGGGAGAAGGTCATGGGTGCCGCAACCCCCACACTCCCAGCAGCAGGAACACGTGCGGTGTCACATGCAAAGCAAGCAAAATGGCACAAGCGTGGTTCAGACAAAGTCTATTGGTTACCCATAGCAACTTGAAGAAATTTGTGTCAAAATGTTATTCCTAGCAGGAGTTACTCTAATAAGCTTCAAGTTACACAACATTGTTGCTTAATTAGTACCATGCAGTAAATTACTCTTAATGTAGTTCTATAAAGGCACAATCATTGATTTTCTTTCTTGAAACAAAATGACTGCAAATGTTACAAACACAGGTTGTTAAGGAAGAGCCTGGGCATCAAAACCGTTCAGGTTTTCTGTGCTTTTTATTCATAATATACAGCTTTTGCAACCTGCTGAGATTCTTGTTAAACGCATCATCAGAATCCATGGGTCACAGGATGAGTGATAATTCTGCTACCTCACACTGTTGGGTTCAGTCATTTCGCCCAGCCAGCTTTTCCAGTGTCATCAGGACACACAGATCACACGCAATTATTAGCAGCAAGAAGCAAACAGCTGGAAACAAGGGACATCACATTTCTTTGATTCATTTTTCAAAGGGTGCTGCGAAAGGCAGTGGAAATCTGACAAAGTACATCATGGTGTGGAAGGGCGCTGGCTCCTGTCCAACAATATCTTGCATTTATATAGCATCTTGAAAACATCCCAGGAGCGATTCCCAAACAAGGTTTGACGTTGAATCTCGTAAGGAGGTATTGGGGCAGGTGACCAAAGGTTTTGCCAAAGAAGTGGGTTAGAGGAATCATCGGTTTAGCTCAGATGGCTGGACGGCTGGTTAGTGACGCAGAGCGATGCCAACAGCATGGGTTCAATTCCCGTACCGGCTGAGGCTATTCATGAAGGCTCTGCCTTCTCAACCTTGCCCCTTGCCTGAGGTGTGGTGATCCTCAGGTTAAATCACCACCAGTCACAGCTTACGGTCATCTGGGACTATGGGAACTTTACTTTGGGTGGCACAGTGGTTAGCACTACACCAGGGACCCGGGTTCAATTCCGGCCTCGGGTCACTGTCTGTGTGGAGTCTGCACATTCTCCTCGTGTCTGCGTGGGTTTCCCACGGGTGCTCCGGTTTCCTCCCACAGTGCAGGTTAGGTTGATTGGCCATGCTAAATTGACCCTCGTGTCAGGGGGATTAACAGGGTAAATGTGTGGGGTTATGGGAATAGGGCCTGGGTGGGATTGTTATCGGTGCAGGCTTGATGGGTCAAAGGGCCTCCTTTTGCACTGTAGGGTTTCTATGATTCTATGATCTATGATCTTAAAGACGGAGAGAGAAGCAGTTTAGGGAGGGGATTCAAGAGTTCAACGCCTCAGCAACTGAAAGCATGGTCGTCAAGGGCGGCACGGTAGCACAGTGGTTAGCACTGCTGCCTCACAGCGCCATGGACCCGGGTTCAATTCCGGCCTCGGGTCACTGCCTGTGTGGAGTCTGCCCATTCTCCCCATGTCTGCGTGGGTTTCCTCCGGGTGCTCCGGTTTCCTCCCACAGTCCAAAGATGTGCGGATTAGGTGGATTGGCCATGCTAAATTAAGCATCAGGGGGATTGACAGGGTAAATATGAGAGGTTACGGGGATAGGGCCTGAGTGGGATTGTGGTCAGTGCAGACTCGATGGGCCAAATGGCCTCCTTCTGCACTGCAGGGATTCTATGATTCTATTCTATGATTGAAGTCAGAGATCTGTGAGAGTCCAGAATTGAAGGAACGCAGCTATTTTGTAGGGCTGGAGAAGGTTCTAGAGTTGGGGATGAGGAGGCAGTAATTCAAAGACCCAGACTAATGCTCTGGGGACCTAGGTTCGAATCCCACCATGGCAGATGGTGAAATTTGAATTCAATCAAAATCTGGAATTAAAAGTTTAACGATAACCATGAAACTATTGTCAATTATTGTAAAACCCCATCTGGTTCAATAATGCCTTTTAGGGAAGGAAATCTGCCATCCTTACTTGGTCTGGCCTACATGTAACCTGGTGTTGTGAGACTTCTTACTACATGTGACTCCAGAGCCACGGCAATGATGACTCGTAACTGCCCTCTGAAATGGCCCAGCAAGGCACTCAGTTCAAGGGCAATTAGGGATAGGCCACAAATGCTGGTCCAACCAGTGACACTCACATCCCATGAAATAATTTTTTAAAAAAGGCCCCAGAGTGATTTGAAGAAGAGGATGATTTTCTGGGCTTTACTTCACCTCTATCAGCCTATCCCCACTCCCCACTCTTGGTCATGGGGCCAAGCCAAATAAGTTGCTGAGTTAGCTCGCATCTTGCCTTTTGTTCAGTGTCCAGCTTGCAAATCCCTCACAGGCCTGGAAACCGGCCAGCTGCCTCGTAGAAACATAGAAACTAGAAGCAGGAGGAGGCCATTCGGCCCTTCAAGCCTGCTCCGCCATTCATTTTGGTCATGGCTTATCATTAAATTCAATATCCCGATCCCCCCCTTCCCCCCATATCCCTTGATCCCTTTAACTCCAAGAGCAATATCTAATTTCTTCTTGAAATCACACAACGGGAGTGAATTCCACACATTCACCACCCTCTGGGTGAAGAAATTTCTCCTCACCTCAGTTCTAAAAGGTTTATCCCTTATCCTCAAACTATGATCCCGAGTTCTGGACTCCCCCACCATTGGGAACATTCTTTCTGAATCTACCCTGTCTAACCCTGTTAGAATTTTATAAGTTTCTATCAGATCCCCTCTCACTCTTTTGAACTCCAGTGAATATGATTCTAACTGACTTAGTCTCTCCTCATATGACAGACCCGCCATCCCAGGAATCAGCTGGTAAACCGTCGCTATACTCCCTCTTGAGCAAGCCCTCCTTGAACATCTGTATTTTTGTTCCTTCCAGTGTGGCTTTGTTGCTATCCTTTATCACAACATGAGAGGACCCAAGAAAAATACTCAGGCTTCTGTGGAGAAAGTGGTCAGAATTCATGGCCTGGCTGAAGTATCTAGAGTTGTGGGGGCAAGTCGCAACATTTATTTGATAGCAGTGGGTATCCACCACTATGGGTGTCTTTTGGTCACCTATGGGAGGTGGGTGGAGCAGGAAACAGGGCATTAGCCAGCCTATAAAGACAGCCGAATTGTCCCCATCAACATTCCACAACCTTTGTCTCTACAAAGGGCCGGCTTGGTTTCAGTTGGCCAAAAGGTCTCCTTCTGTACTTTAATTACTCTATAAATCTACCAGCTTCCCAAAGGGGAGTCCAGGACAGGAGCTAGACCTGGATAAGTGGCACAGTGATTGGCACTGCTGCCTCACAGCGCCAGGGACCCGGGTTCAATTCTGGCCTTGTGTGACTGTGTGGAGTTTACAAGTTCTCCCCGTGGCTGCATGGGTTTCCTCTGGGTGCTCCGGTTTCCTCCCACAGTCTGAAAATGTGCAGGTTAGGTTGATTGGCCACACTAAATTGCTCTTTAGTGTCCAAAGATGTGCAGGTTAGGTGGATTGGCCACACTAAATTGCTCTTTAGTGTCCAAAGATGTGCAGGTTAGGTGGATTGACCATGCTAAATTGCCCCTTAGTGTCCAAAGTTGTGTAGGTTAGGTGGATTGGCCATGCTAATTTGCCCCTTAGTGTCCACAGATGTGTGGGTTAGGTGGATTGGCCATGCTAAATTGCCCCTTAGTGTCCAAAGATGTGTAGGTTAGGTGGATTGGCCATGCTAATTTGCCCCTTAGTGTCCACAGATGTGTGGGTTAGGTGGATTGGCCATGCTAAATTGCCCCTTAGTGTTCAAAGATGTGTGGGTTCAGTGGATTGGCCATGCTAAATGCGTGGGGTTATGGTGATGGGGTGGAGGGAGGGCCTTGGTGGGATGCTTTTTTGGAGAGTTGAAGTTTTGATGGACCAAATGGTCTCTTTCTGCACTGTAGGGATTGTATGAATCTATGGATACTCAGATAGGCCCCACTTCTGTCGCCCCAGTGATCTGGGTTTGTCCTAGCTCACAGGGCATTGGGGAGGCTGCAGATAAGGACATTTCCAGCATGGGAATTCACTCCCCTCAGCCCTGCCTGCTCCGACATTAGGAGCCATGGTTGGGACAGTTGGGAACTTGCTTTCGGATCTGGGACCTGATGCATCTGGGTCCTGGATGATTTGCCTGTGGCCACACGACTTTCTTGATCATTTAGGCCAGGAGTGCATGACTAGTCTTGTGGAAAATAGAGGACTTTAAAACCAGCTGCAATTAAAAAAAAGCAAACGCATGATTTTGATACATACGTTGGAGTTTTTTGTTCAAACTGAAGGCTTGAGGGAAGGAATCAAGCTACGTTTAGTCAAACACAGGGCACCGGGATTTCCCTGACGAAAGCCCACTCTAGTGTGGAGGTAGTCTGGTGAAAATGACTTCTGCCAAGACTCTACCATTAAAAATGGCCGCTGTGACTCCCTCCTGTGGCCTAGTTGTGATCCTAATCCACTTTCTGGGAGTGCTCCCATTGAAATAAATTGAAAGAGGTTGGGAGAATCCTGAGCATTTCCAGAGCCTTTTGTGAAACGAGAGCCCCTGGACACTGAAATCACGAGTTTTCTTCTGGGAATTCCAGTATTGTTATCCTTTGAGGGAGAGGATGATGACACTATGGTGGAAGAAGCAAGGTTTACGTCCGAATCTGTTTTCAGTGATGTTGGTCGAGGGATAAATATTGACCAGGACACAGGGGCATCTCCTCAAACAATGCTGTGTTATTTTATATCCGCTGAATAGAACAGACAGGGCCTCAGTTTATCATCCCATCCAACAGTGCAGCACTCCCTCAGTATGATGTGGAGTTCCAATTGGTGTATTCTCTTGTGACTCGGCCAACGTTGTCTACCTGATACGCTGCAGGAAAGGATGTCCCGAGGCATGGTACATTGGGGAGACCATGCAGACGCTACGACAGCGGATGAATGGACACCGCTTGACAATCGCCAGGCAGGAGTGTTCCCTTCCTGTCGGGGAACACTTCAGCAGTCATGGGCATTCAGCCTCTGATCTTCGGGTAAGCATTCTCCAAGGCGGTTTTCACGATACACGACAACGCAGAATCACCAAGCAAAAGCTGATAGCCAAGTTCCACACACATGAGGACGGCCTCAACCAGGATCTTGGGTTCATGTCACACTATCAGTAACCCCCACGACTTGCCTGGGCTTGCAAAATCTCACTAACTGTCCTGGCTGGAGACAATACACATCTCTTTAACCTGTGCTTAACCCTCTCTCCACTCACATTGTCTGTACCTGCAAAGACTTGATTACCTGTTAAGACTCGCATTCCAACCATTATCTTGTAATTGAGTTTGTATCTATATATGCTCTGTTTGTGAACTGAACTCTTCACTCACCTGATGAAGAGCAGTGCTCCGAAAGCTAGTGGCTTGTGCTACCAAATAAACCTGTTGGACTTTAATCTGGTGTTGTGAGACTTCTTACTGTGCCTCCCTCAGTATTGCACAGGAGGTGTCAGTCAAGATTATGTGCTCAAGTCCCTAGAGTGACTTAAACCCACAACCTTCTGAGTTTGGAATGCCACCCACTGAACCAAGGCTGACCTGGAATAACCTGTATCATACATACTGCAGAACAACTGAGCTGGATTTATGAAAGCGATAGGCAACTCATACAAGAGAGGATGGGCACTACAACTCCTGTACCTCCCTATGGGCGGCACAGCGGCACAGTGGTTAGCACTGCTGCCTCACAGCGCCAGGGACCCGGGTTCGATTCCTGGCTTGGGTCACTGTCTGTGTGGAGTTTGCACATTCTTCCCGTGTCTGCGTGGGTTTCCTTCGGGTGCTTCGGTTTCCTCCCACACGCCAAAGATGTGCGGGTTAGGTGGATTGGTCATGCCAAATTGACCCTAGTCTCAGGGGATTAGCAGGGTAAATATGTGGGGTGACGGGGATAGGGCCTGGGTGGGACTGTGGTCGGTGCAGATTCGATGGGCCGAATGGCCTCCTTCTGCACTGCAGGGATTCTATGAGATGGTAACCGAACACTGGCCCCGATGTGCAAACATATTGCTTCTTCATTCATTAAAAATTTCCATTTGAATTTGATTCGATCACATCTATGCAAAAACTTATTTTAGTATGTTCGTCCAATCATGGATCCCAGCTCTTCAAAAAATATATCTCATCTTTAAATGGAAATGATTGATTCCACACAACCAGAATGACACCCGCGGAGAACGTCTAAAAGCAAATTCAACTACATTTGTACCACTCTAAAACAAGCTTTACAAAGAAATAGTGTGGTGTCAAGAACAGTGGAAAAGTCAGGGATAAGAATTCGCTTCTCATCTCATGAACTGGGGGAGAGACTGAGTATTGTCGCCAGAAGAATAAAGGGAGATTTTTCACATAAAGGGTTATTCAAATGCGGAAAGCTTTGCCACAAGTGGCTATTGAGACAAGGACTGTAACATCATTTAAGAGGCAATTGGATAAATAT
Organism: Mustelus asterias; assembly: GCF_964213995.1. Classification (NCBI taxonomy): domain Eukaryota; kingdom Metazoa; phylum Chordata; class Chondrichthyes; order Carcharhiniformes; family Triakidae; genus Mustelus; species Mustelus asterias. The sequence goes on along the minus strand of NC_135834.1, from coordinate 9,791,385 downwards.
CTGAAAAGGAAGAATATAAAAGCACACACAGAAAGGGAAATGGGATTTGATTGCTTGTGTTGAAGAGTCAGCACTAGCGCAGGCGATGTAGGCTAACTGGCCTCCTTCTGTGCTGAGATTGTTATGATTCTGTTCAGACATTGAGACTGATCCCTTTGGAATGTTAAATCTCGCAGCATGGCATCTAATTGTATTTTAAATAACCCCAATGTTTTGTCTCTATTACCTTTGCTTGGTAGCTTATTCCTAATACTCGGCACTCTGGCTGAAGAACAAACAAATAAACGCATAAGCTCCGGGATTAAAGTAATACAGATCGGGAACAAAGCTGAGACTTGCAGTTGAAAAGTGGTCATTTTGTTGAGCTAGTGTCGGATAACTGGCAGCTGTATAACTGGGCCAGAGTAAGGACGGGTGAGGGGATGGGCGGGGGGGGGACACACACGAAAATTGACAACCCAGCCCTGTTGTCAACAGCTGATAAATGAATGGTCATTCTCCTATTTCTGATTGTCTCACTTGTTCGTCAGACCGTGAGCTGGATGCTTGTATTCCATTTAATTTGCTTACATTTTCATCACGGTTCTCTTGTTCATGGTGCAGTAAAGTCCCTGGCTGCCTGGGGATCTTGGCTTTTGTGACAAGGAGGAGAATGTGTCCTCTGTTTCCAATCTGAAGCAAAATCATGCCCATCGTGCTTCTTATCTTTTTGATTTTTCCCGAACAGAGGGAAGCTTCCCCGTGGAGCCAGTTAGATTTCGAATGTAATCAAGACTTTGTGAACCTACAAATAGGAGACCTTTCAAATCAGTAAAGTGTACTCATCACAACGAAGCCCCCATCCCTTCAAGATAAAGAGTGAACTCCAGATTTTTCAGACACGCTGGACAGTTCTATTTAAGCAGGGCGCATTATGAGCATTGCTTTCTTCTGCACAGAAGCCAGGGATGATTTTGAGCCTGCACTCTCCCTCTATTGGGTGGCACGGTGGCACAGTGGTTGGCACTGCTGCCTCACAGCGCCAGGGACCCAGGTTCGATTCCCGGCTTGGGTCACTGTCTGTGTGGAATCTGCACGTTCTCCCCGTGTCTGCGTGGGTTTCCTCCGGGTGCTCTGGTTTCCTCCCACAGTGCTGGTTAGTTTGATTGGCCCTGCTAAATTCTCCCTCAGTGTACCCCAACAGGAGACTAAGGGATTTTCACAGTAACTTCATTGCAGTGTTAATGTAAGCCTACTTGTGACTAATAAATAAAACTAAACGGCACGGTGGCACAGTGGTTAGCACTGCTGCTTCACAGCTCCAGGGACCTGGGTTCGATTCCTGGCTTGGGTCACTGTCTGTGTGGAGTTTGCACATTCCCCTCGTGTCTGCGTGGGTTTCCTCTGGGTGCTCCGGTTTCCTCCCACCGTCCAAAGATGTGCAGGTTAGGTTGATTGGCCATGCTAAAATTGCCCCTTCGAGTCCTGAGATGTCTAGGTTAGAGGGATTAGTGGGTGGGATATGGGGATAGGGCCTGGGTGGGATTGTGGTCGGTGCAGACTCGATGGGCCGAAGGGCCTCTTTCTGCACTGTAGGGTATCTATCTATCTAAACCAAACTAAACTGCGGTAATGGCATCCCGCAAAGCGCGATTCGTGCCGGCGAGTTTCTGAGTTCCGATCTTCTCGGACCCTCGCCAGCAGAGTGGCATGAAGCATGCCATGAGACTACAGAAAGCTCATTGTAATACATCTCACAGAATCATAGAATCCCTGGGGCGCAGAAGGAGGCCATTCGGCCCATCAAGTCTGCACCGACCACAATCCCACCCAGGCCGTATCCCCAAAACCCCACATATTTACCCTGCTAATCCCCCTGACACTAGGGTCAATTTAGCATGGTCAATCCACCTAACCGACACATCTTTGGACTGTGGGAGGAAACCGGAGCACCCGGAGGAAACCCACGCAGACACGGGGAGAACGTGCAGACTCCACACAGACATTTGCATGTCATGCGCGAACACTCTCTCCGGGAATTCCCCCCCTCTCCGGATATTCAGCGGGCACTGGCGTGATGTCACTCCAGCTCTATTTACAACAGCTCTACAGAAGCGTGAACCTGACACCTTCACCTCCAAGGGGTGTGAGCGCTCAGGCAGCCAGCACCCTCCACAGTGTACACCGCTCAGGGGGCACTGGAGAGGACTTGGGGACACGGATAAGTTTAACTCGGAGCCGGGGGTCCCAGAATCACCATTTCAGGGAGAGGGAAGGGGAGGGGGTCACTTGCAGGTCTTGCCTTCTCTTCGTGTCGGGGCGTCCCTTGCTTTAGGGAGTTGTGAAGGCCGGTTTGGGGGCAGCGCTTCCCGTGTCCTCTGTCCTAGGCTCCTGTCTATAACACAGCTGGGGCAGTGCCCTTCCTTAGTGGGGGCTGGCCAGAGGGTGAAAGGGACATCGCACTGCTATTCTCACACCCCACAGGGTGAGGCACCGCTGAGTGTGGTGGTTCCCCCCAAGCTGGGTGGCACAAAGAGACAGGATGGAGGCTTTGTGGGTGAACAAAGTGAATTTTATTGTCAAATAGCAAGCGCTGCGTGATTCTCACGTGCAAATTAAATGGTGACCAATCTACACTGGTGCCTATATTCACCCATGTCCACTAAGTGCCTATGGTTTCTGAATCTTCCTGACCCTCCTGCTATGTCACAGCTGGCTCTGAGGCAGCCTGCTCACTTCCATTCCCTTTTACCTGGGATGACCTTGGCGGGCGTCCCCTGGGGGGCCGGGACCTTGAGGGTCCAGGCCTGCTTTTGGGCAGCGCGGATGTTTGACTGCTTCCCTCCTCGGTGTCAGGGGCTGGAGTTGTGTTGCGCACAGGGAGGGGAGTGTCAGACGGGCTGGAGGTGCCCAGGGTCCCCTGGCCGGAGGGCCCCAGGCTGTACTCCTGCCGATCCTCTTCCCTTTGTGTTCCCAGGGGCCCCTGTGCTCCTCCATGGGATGGAGTGAGATCCAGAAGCCCCGCCATCCTTTGGCGCTGAGGCTCATGGATTCCCAGCATGCACTGAGCCATGGCGCGGACATCTCCTGCCATGTCCTGCAGCAAGGTCTCCACCGTGGATGCCACCCTCGCAGTGTTGGCCTCAGTACGCTGCAGTGACACCACTATCTCCTCGAGAGAAGGCGATTCCTCTAATCGGCCTTGCACTCCGAGGAGGACTGCTGTTTCTCAAATTCACCACTCTGCCTTTGCAGCTCCAGCAGCTGTGGGACGACTGGGCCCAGGGGCAGGCCTTTGGCAAGAGGCTCAGCAGAGTCCTGGGCGCCGGCAACCCTCCGAGTGCCAGCTCCCTGGGAAGTCCCTGCCTCCGCCTGCTGTGGATCTATAGCTGTGAGGTGCTCACCAGTGAGTGACCCAGAAGCCTGTCTGCTTAATGAACCTACTGAGGTGTGAGTATCTGCGCTGGTGTCGGGTGCGGGTGACAGCTGTGACGCCTCTTCAGTGGTGGGGTTGGAGAAGGCCCCCTCTGAACTGCTGGAGTCTGGGGAGTCCCGGGGGTGCGAGGGGGGGTCCCGGGAGTGCGAGGATGGTCCGGCCCGTTCCGCTGGCCAGCCTGTGTAGGTGCATTACAGGGGATACAGAGGGAACAGTGATGAAGCACTTGAGCCTTAAGGAATGAGAGTGTATGTGTTGAGGATTCTCATGTTTCTCTGTTGCCCCCACTTCACCAGACACACTCTTCCTCCCCCCCCGGCCAGCTCGAGTGCTCTCCCCTCAAAGCGTGTGAGGGTTCGGAGCTCCGGCGTGGCTCTGGCTGGCTGTGCCCGCTCCCGCTTGTTGTGGTTGAGTTTGTCCTGCAGTGACACACAGAGGAAGAGTGTGGGTGGCACTGTTGATATTTAAGATGGTGATGAGGTGTGGCAGGCGCGGGGCTTGGGTGGGAGCTGGAGTGTGAGGAGTGCAGCAGCTACCATGGTGATTGCGGAGGGATGGGGGGGAACCTGGTGCCTGGTGTTGGCAAAGACCAAGGTGGCTGAGGGAGAGGAAGGGCTGGAGGGGTGTGAGGGGGATCCGAGGGGGTCCAGTGAGAGACTGGGGGTGGTTCGCTTCCCCTAGCAAAGAAGATCATTCATCTTCCGATGCTGCTGTTCCATCCTCTTCCGGAGAGCGTTTGCACTGACCTGGGCTGCCACTGTATTCCAGGCAGGGGTGGTGACCCCGCTGGAAGGCCGTCTCCTGGAGCGGGGGTAGAGTGTCCCCCCATCTCTGCTCCACTCCATCCAGCATCCTGGTGAGGGCCCCCTCCAAAAAGCATGGTGCTGCCTTCCTGGCTGCCTTCCCCTGCAGTCATTGTGGAACAAGTGCTGGGGAGCAGTTTATATGGAGCCCCCCCAGTATTCGGGGCGGCACGGTGGTTAGCACTGTTGCCTCACAGCGCCAGGGACCTGGGTTCGATTCCCGGCTTGGGACACTGTCTGTATGGAGTTTGCACATTCTCACTGTGTCTGCGTGGGTTTCTTCCGGGTGCTCCGGTTTCCTCCTGTGGTGAACCACAGATGGTTACCACTATGGGTACTGAACCATAGATGGTTATCACTATGGGTACTGAACCATAGATGGTTATCACTATGGTTACTTGTACATATGTTACTCTTGTTACTGTTGGGGTTAGGGTTGGGGTGTTCTACCTGTTGGTATTGTTCTGTGGTACACTCCGGTTGGCTCCGCCTTCCTATAGGAGTATAAAGGTCACTGCACTTCCTAGTGACCCTTTAGCCTGGGATTGTATTGTTATGATGTGGAGATGCCGGCGTTGGACTGGGGTAAACACAGTAAGAAGTTTAACAACACCAGGTTAAAGTCCAACAGGTTTATTTGGTAGGCTTTTGCTACCAAATAAACCTGTTGGACTTTAACCTGGTGTTGTTAAACTTCTTATTGTATTGTTAAGCAGTATGCTCCATTCTTATTGCGAATAAAAGCCTTTATTTCCCAGGTACGATCCAGCCTCCTGAGTGAATTAATCGCGCATCAATTTTATTCGCAATAAATTTTGTTTGAAGAAAAAAAAACCATGGAGCAAATGTTAAAACCCGATCGGCTTACCTTAGATCTGCGTGCCGCTGGAGCGTCAAACACTTTCGACCATTGGTTGAAGTGTTTCCAGGATTATATCCAAAACGCTGCCGACAGATTGCGGGTCCTCCACGCAAGGGTAAGCGACACTGTGTATGCAACAATCCGTGATTCCCAAGACTACAAAGGGGCCATCGAACTACTTAAGAAGCTGTACAATAAACCGCCAAACGAGATGCATGCTCGGCACCTACTAGCCGCTCGACGGCGGCAGCCCGGCGAAACGACGGGACAGTACCTGCGCGAACTTCAGCAGCTAGCCAGAGCCTGCAATTGCAAGCCAGTGTCGGCTACTCAATATACTAACGATCTGATCCGAGATGCGTTCGTGGCGGGAATCGGCTCATCCTATATTCGCCTGCGGCTGCTAGAGCAAGGTAACTTGGACCTAGCTAAGACGGTGGAATTGGCTGATGCGATGGAAACGGCCCCCAGAAGTCTTGAAACTTACCCCACCGACCACGTGGGAACATCGTGGCAAGTACAGCCACCGACTCAACTCTACCCAGTGGCTCCTAGGAACTGCGTGATCGTGCTTTCAACCTCGGACCTGACGGCTGCGGCAGCTCCAGGTGGCCCATGCTGCTATTTCTGTGGATTGGCGAAGCACCCTCGTCAGCGATGTCCGGCCAGAAAGGTATTTTGCTCCGCGTGTGGGAAGAAAGGGCATTATGCTAAAGTGTGCCGAGCGAAACCACCTTCGAAGCCAAGCAGTGCTGCGTGTGACTCTCCAGGATCTGTCTCCTCATCTCCGGCTTCGTTGAGGTCTTCAACCACGTGCGATTCACGAGCGCCGCCATTCCTGAGGAGGACGACGCAAGAGACGTGCGACCTGCAAGTGTCGCCACTTTCAACGCCATCGACCACGTGCGATCCATGGGCGCAGCCATTTTGGTCGACACTGACCGCAGACGACCAGCAGGGGTCATCATCATCGACGATCTCAGCTGCCTGCAGTTGCACTCAAGATTCAACGGTGGCGTCAATCATCCTGGACCAGGCCAAGCCTCACAGACTCGACAAGTCCATGATGGACATAGAGGTAAACGGACGCCTGATACATTGTCTGTTTGACAGCGGGAGCACGGAGAGTTTCATTCATCCAGACACCGTGAAACGGCGCGGTCTCCGAGTACAGACTGTCAGACAGACAATTTCTATGGGGTCGAGGTCCCGATCTGTTACCGTTCTTGGGAGCTGCGTGGTAAACCTAACGGTGCGGGGCACAGTTTATGAGAACTTCAGGCTCCTCGTGTTACCGCACCTTTGCGCTCCGGTACTCCTGGGACTAGACTTTATGGTCCACCTGAGGAGTGTGACCCTGCAGTACGATGGGCCACTCCCTCCACTTTCAGTGGGAGAACAGCAGCCTCCAAATTGCCCAGCGCGCTCCACGTGCAGTCTCTCGACACTCAGAATCACCCCGCCGTCTTTATTTGAAAATCTCGTGCCAGGCTGCAAGCCCATCGCAACTAAGAGCAGGCGTTACAGCGCTGAGGATTGGATCTTTATTCGATCTGAGGTTCAGCGGCTCCTCAGGGAAGGGATCATTCAACCTAGCACTAGCCCATGGAGAGAACAAGTCGTGGTGGTTAAGACTGGAGACAAGCCCCGGATGGTCATAGACTATAGTCAGACCATTAATAGGTACACGCAGCTGGACGTGTACCCTCTCCCGGGCATATCTGACATGGTCAACCAGATTGCGCAGTACCGGGTGTTCTCCACCATCGACTTGAAGTCAGCCTACCACCAGCTCCCCATTCGCCCAGTGGACCAAAAATATACGGCCTTTGAGGCGGATGGTCGTCTCTACCACTTCTTAAGGGTCCCCTTTGGCGTCACTAATGGGGTCTCGGTCTTCCAGCGTGCAATGGACCGAATGGTGGACCAAAACGGGCTACGGGCTACCTTCCCGTACCTGGACAACGTCACTATCTGCGGCCATGACCAGCAGGACCACGATGCCAACCCCCTAAAGTTTTTACGCACTGCGTCTCGCCTGAATCTGACCTATAACAGGGAGAAGTGTGTATTCAGCAAGCGCCGCCTAGCTATTCTCGGATACGTGGTGGAAAACGGGGTCCTCGGCCCTGATCCAGACCGTATGCATCCCCTCCTTGAACTTCCCCTACCCACTAGCGTCAAAGCACTGAGAAGATGCTTAGGCTTCTTTTCGTATTACGCACAGTGGGTTCTCAATTATGCGGACAAAGCCCGTCCGCTCATAAAGTCTACCTCTTTTCCCCTGGCAGCAGAGGCTCGCTTAGCCTTTGAAGGGATAAAAGCTGACATCGCAAAAGCCACGATGCACGCTGTCGATGAGTCCATCCCCTTCCAGGTGGAGAGTGATGCATCTGATTTCGCCCTGGCCGCCACACTTAACCAGGCGGGCAGGCCCGTCGCCTTTTTCTCTCGCACCCTCCAAGGCCCTGAAATTCGGCACTCCGCTGTGGAAAAGAGGCTCAGGCCATTGTGGAGGCCGTCCGGCATTGGCGCCATTACTTGGCTGGAAAACGATTTACCCTGCTCACGGACCAGCGGTCCGTGGCGTTCATGTTCAACAACACGTTAAGGGGTAAGATCAAAAATGATAAAATCTTGAGGTGGAGAATCGAACTCTCCACCTACAACTATGATATCATGTACCGTCCGGGGAAGCTCAATGAGCCCTCAGATGCCCTGTCGCATGGAACATGTGCCAGTGTGCAGGAGGACCGGCTACAGGCCCTCCACAATGATCTCTGCCATCCGGGGATCACTCGGCTCTTCCATTTTGCAAAGGCCCGGAATCTGCCCTTCTCCGTAGAGGATGTCAGGTCGATAACTCAAAGCTGCCAGGTATGTGCTGAATGCAAGCCGCACTTCTACCGACCTGACAGGGCACACCTCATTAAGGCCACTCGCCCTCTTGAAAGACTGAGTGTTGATTTCAAGGGACCCCTTCCTTCGACAGATCGGAATGTGTACTTCCTCAACGTGGTTGACGAGTACTCCCGATTCCCTTTTGCCATCCCCTGTTCAGACATGTCCGCTGCCACGGGATCTTTTCACCCTGTTCGGTTACCCCAGTTATATCCACAGTGATAGGGGTTCGTCGTTTATGAGTGACGACTTGAGGCAATACCTGCTCTCTAAAGGGATTGCCTCAAGTAGGACTACGAGTTACAACCCCAGGGGTAACGGGCAGGTCGAAAGAGAAAACGCTACAGTCTGGAAGGCTGTCTTACTGGCGTTGAGGTCTAAGGGTCTTCCAGTCTCCCGTTGGCAAGAGGTACTTTCTGATGCGCTCCATTCAATCCGGTCCCTCCTGTGTACGGCAACCAACGCTACCCCACATGAGCGGATGTTTACCTTCCCTAGGAAGTCTTCCTCTGGGACCTCACTGCCGTCTTGGTTGACGTACTCAGGACCTGTCCTCCTGCGGCGGCATGTTAGGACCCACAAGTCCGACCCTTTGGTTGAACAGGTCCATCTCCTCCACGCCAACCCTCAATATGCCTATGTAGCATATCCTGACGGGCGAGAGGACACGGTCTCTATCAGAGATCTGGCGCCTGCAGGGGACCTGGAAACCCCCGTCGCTCCCGCACCCCTGGTTAGGGACCCCTTGCCCTTTATCTCCCCTCCTGACACGGCGCGGGCAGTATCGGGACCACCACTTAATCCTCTTACTCCCGTGTACAGCTTGCCTGAGTCCAGGAGATTGTCGTCACCTCGAGGTCCACCTGTCCGTGAGGAACTGGAGGAGTCACTGGACACCGCCTTGGAGAGAGGGTCATCACGGTCACCAGAACCGGCGCTACCGCCAGTGTTGAGGAGGTCGCAGAGACGGTGCGGCCCTCCGATACGACTGAACTTGTGAATATATGGACAGTTCGTTCTGTTTTTTTTTGCCCCACCGGCCTTTGTTTTTAAAGGAGGGGTGAATGTGGTGAACCATAGATGGTTACCACTATGGGTACTGAACCATAGATGGTTACCACTATGGGTACTGAACCATAGATGGTTATCACTATGGGTACTTGTACATATGTTACTCTTGTTACTGTTGGGGTTAGGGTTGGGGTGTTCCACCTGTTGGTATTGTTCTGTGGTACACTCCGGTTGGCTCCGCCTTCCTATAGGAGTATAAAGGTCACTGCACTGCCTGGTGACCCTTTAGTTTGGGATTGTATTGTTAAGCAGTATGCTCCATTCTTGTTACTAATAAAAGCCTTTATTTCCCGGGTACGATCCAGCCTCCCGAGTGAATTAATCGCGCATCACCTTCCACAGTCCAAAATGTGCGGGTTAGGGGGATTGGCCATGATAAATTGCCCCTTAGTGTCAGGGGGATTAGCAGGGTAAATATTAAGGGGATAGGGCCTGGGTGGGATTGTTGTCGGTGCAGACTCGATGGGCCGAATGGCCTCCTTCTGCAGTGTAGAGTCCATAGCCGGAACTTTACTGGAATCGGTGCGGGCGAGGCTCACAGACTGACATTCTCTGTTGGCCTCAGGCGGGATCTTACGAGCCTCGGGCGGGCGAGGCGGTCAAATTCCGACATATGCTTCTACGAATACGGAGAAAATTGGTGTGAACAACTGTGCCAGTACTTGCAGCAGTTAAGTCGCCGCGGGGTCGGCAAATCAGAGGGAACGCGCGGCAGGAGAAGCATGAAACTCGTGGGCTAAAAATTATTATTAATGAAGCATAAGATTCAGCCGGAAAACACGCCGGTGCCGTAGGCAGGAATCACTCCGTTTTTTGCATCGGAGCCAACACTTGGTGATTTTTTTGGTAAGATTTTGCCTGCTACATTTTAACTTGCACCTTTTGTTTATCCTGTTTTTCTGTTTGGAATATTGTTTCAATGGCGCTTGATAATAAGATAATTTGGAACTGACTTGCAGAAATTACTGAAACTGGTAACATGAGGGGGCTGAATTAATGACACAATTAAACTGACAAGTTCACTAAAATACCCTGGGTTAATGGACTGTATCTCCACTAAAATTAATTCAGCTCTTTTGCACTGTCAGTTTAGCGTCTCCTCCAAGTCAGTGTCTCTTGATGATGTCATCACTAAACTCCGCTTGAAGAACTATTTTGAACAAGGGAGCAAGGGGAGATATTCAGAATGTTGTCGGATCATTTGCTTTTAAAAGGGACACATTGTCATCTTTCTGATCAGATGTTAAAATGGCCTGCGTCGATGGATGTTAATAATCCCATAGAAAGAAGCAACTGACCAACATTCATCCCTCACCGAATGCCATCAAAAACAGATTAACATAGAAACATAGAAGATAGGAGCAGGAGGAGGCCATTCGGCCCTTCGAGCCTGCTCCGCCATTCATCACCATCATGGCTGATCATCCAACTCAATAGCCTAATCCTGCTTTCTCCCCATAACCTTTAACCCCATTCGCCCCAAGTGCTATATCCAGCCGCCTCTTGAATACATTCAATGTTTTGGCATCAACTACTTCCTGTGGGAATGAATTCCACAGGCTCACCGGGTGAAGAAATGTCTCCTCACCTCCGTCCCAAATGGTCTACCCCGAATCCTCAGACTCTGACCCCTGGTTCTGGACTCCCCCACCATCGGGAACATCCTCGTTGCATCTACCCTGTCTCATCCTGTTAGAATTTTATAAGTCTCTATGAGATCCCCCCTCATTTGTCTGAACTCCAGTGAAAACAATCCTAACCTAGTCAACCTCTCCTCATATGTCAGTAACTGGTCATCCATCTCATAGCTGCTTGTGGGATTTTGTTGTGTTAAAATTGTTCTGGTGATGTGAGAACAATATGCATGAAGTGTTCTGGGATGTTTCTTGGAGAAATGATGAGGTGTGATATAAATACAAGTCCTTTTTCATCCATTCCAAAAGAACGTAGGAATTTCAATTTGTTCCCCAGCAATGCACCCTGAAGGCATTAATGAACAATCACTAATTAAACTTTGAGTTGCACATTGAATACAAATTTCACTATATGTCATAGTGGGATTCGATCCCAGTTGCCCAAAGCATGATCCTGGGTCTCAGGCTTATTGGGCCAGTGACAATGCCACTACACCATCATCTCCCCTTATTTTTTATTTCAATCAAGTGCCTTCTGTATACTTGGTTTGAATTGTATCCAAGAGGCCAGTGGATTGGAGTTATTGGGTTTAAAATCTCAAATTTTGCAGCAAAGCAGTGCAAATTAACTTTTCTGGCTGTAGTTTTCCAGTATTCTGATTATAAAAGTGTCACAAATGCCTGAAGCTACCTGCTTCAGTTTAACTAATGGGGTGTCTTTTGATGCTGGACAGATTGATTTGTTGATACAATCATCGAGTCCCAACAGTGCAGAAGGAGGCCATTCGGCCCATCGAGTCTGCACCAACACCAATCCCACCCAGGCCCTATCCCCAATTAGTTACCCTGCTAATCCCTCTAACCTATCACATCCTGGGTCACTAAGGGTTAATTTAGCATGCACCGAACCCATACATCTTTGGACTGTGGGAGGAAACCGGAGCACCTGAAGGAAACCCACGCAGACACGGGAAGAATGTGCAAACTCCGCACAAACAGTGACCCAAGCTGGGAATCGAACCCAGGTCCCTGGAGCTGTGAGGCAGCAGTGCTAACCACTGTGCTACCGTGCCACCCCAAGTCTCATTCATACAAATTGGAGATTGTCACATCAATGTAAGCGGCATTGCGTTCTTATAATCTCAATGAATCAATCACCAATTTGAATACCGAGTTGCACCTTAGCTGATAGACCAGTGTGGGAAATTATGAATCCAAGGAAATGTTGCATCGCTAAATGGAGGTTCCTGGTGGATGGGAGTGGATTCTTTCTCGACCTTTGTTTGAACATTGGTTATCTCAGTGTTATAAGTTGCATTTATAGACGTACCATTGTTTGTGTATCTGAAAATCTGACCTCCAGTTATAAGTAGATCTGTGAAACAACACATTGAGTCCTTGTGACTTCTGCTGGAAAGCTTCCTTTGAGTTCCATGCTTGAAGGAGATATCTCAATCTGATGGGATAGATATTAGTCTGTGTTCTGCTTATTCCATGCCTGAAAAACCAATGTAAAACATATCAATTTAGCCTGTGCCCACTCTGCACACACAATGGTTAGGAAATTGTGGACAGCATGTTCCTGAATCTCTGGTATCTGTTGCCAGTCTGTCCAGCCAGCTGCATGTACGCGTAGATCGGGATCTTACAGTCCCACCTGCGACGGTAGGCGGGAACAGAAAATTCCACCTAAAACATCCCATCGCTCTTTTCAAATGAACTTCTAACTTTTGTTTTGTACTTTTATTAGCTGTGAACATCACTGGCAAGATCAGCATTTATCGCCCATTGCACTTTGGAAGGTGGTGGTGAGTTGCCTTCTTAAACCATTGCAGTCCATGGGGTGTAGGTACACCCACAGCGCTGTTAGGGAGGGAGTTCCAGGATTGTTATTGGATATCAGTCAGTCCATGTGGTGTAGGTACACCCACAGTGCTGTTAGGGAGGGTGTTCCAGGATTGTTATTGGACATCAGTCAGTCCATGTGGTGTAGGTACACCCACAGTGCTGTTAGGGAGGGAGTTCCTGGATTGTTATTGGACATCAGTCAGTCCATGTGGTGTAGGTACACCCACAGTGCTGTTAGGGAGGGAGTTCCAGGATTGTTATTGGACATCAGTCAGTCCATGTGGTGTAGGTACACCCACAGTGCTGTTAAGGAGGGTGTTCCAGGATTGTTATTGGATATCAGTCAGTCCATGTGGTGTAGGTACACCCACAGTGCTGTTAGGGAGTGAGTTCCAGGATTATTATTGGACATCAGTCAGTCCATGTGGTGTAGGTACACCCACAGTGCTGTTAGGGAGGGAGTTCCAGGATTGTTATTGGACATCAGTCAGTCCATGTGGTGTAGGTACACCCACAGTGCTGTTAGGGAGGGAGTTCCAGGATTGTTATTGGACATCAGTCAGTCCATGTGGTGTAGATACACCCACAGTGCTGTTAGGGAGGGAGTTCCAGGATTGTTAGAAACATAGAAAAACTACAGCACAAACAGGCCCTTCGGCCCCACAAGTTGTGCCGAACACATCCCTACCTTCTCGGCCAACCTATGACCCTCCATCCTATTAAGTCCCATGTACTCATCCAGGAGTCTCTTAAAAGACCCTATTGAGTTTGCCTCCACCACCACTGACGGCAGCCGATTCCACTCGCCCACCACCCTCTGTGTGAAAAACTTCCCCCGAACATTTCCCCTGTACCTACCCCCCAGCACCTTAAACCTGTGTCCTCTCGTAGCAGCCATTTCCACCCTGGGAAAAAGCCTCTAAGAGTCCACCCGATCTATGCCTCTCAACATCTTATATACCTCTATTAGGTCTCCTCTCATCCTACGTCTCTCCAAGGAGAAAAGACCGAGCTCCCTCAGCCTATCCTCATAAGGCATGCCACTCAATCCAGGCAACATCCTTGTAAATCTCCTCTGCACCCTTTCAATCTTTTCCACATCCTTCCTGTAATGAGGCGACCAGAACTGAGCACAGTACTCCAAGTGGGGTCTGACGAGGGTCTTATATAGCTGCATCATTATCCCCGGACTCCTAAACTCAATCCCTCGATTGATAAAGGCCAGCACACCATACGCCTTCTTAACCACCTCCTCCACCTGCGGGGCTGATTTTAGAGTCCTATGGACCCGGACCCCAAGGTCCTTCTGATCCTCTACAGTACTAAGAGTCTTTCCCTTAATATTGTACTCCTTCATCCCATTTGACCTGCCAAAATGGACCACTACACATTTATCTGGGTTGCAGTCCATCTGCCACTTCTCCGCCCAGTCTTGCATCCTATCTATGTCCCTCTGTAACTTCTGACATCCCTCCAGACTATCCACAACCCCACCAACCTTCGTGTCATCGGCAAATTTACCAACCCATCCCTCCACTTCCTCATCCAGGTCATTTATGAAAATGACAAACAGCAAGGGTCCCAGAACCGATCCCTGGGGCACACCACCGGTGACCGACCTCCATTTAGAAAAAGACCCATCTATACCCACTCTCTGCCTCCTTTGGGCAATCATGATGTGGAGATGCCGGCGTTGGACTGGGGTGAACACAGTAAGAGTTTTAACAACTGACGAAGGAGCAGCGCTCCGAAAGCTAATGGTGTTTGCTACCAAATAAACCTGTTGGACTTTAACTGGTGTTGTTAAAACTCTTCCTTTGGGCAAGCCAGTTCTGGATCCACAGGGCAGCAGCCCCTTGGATCCCATGCCCTCTCACTTTTTCCAGTAAGGATAGGCAACAACACCTCCTCCATGATCATCCTCAACACCGGTGCCCCACAAGGCTGTGTTCTCAGCCCCCTACTATACTCCTTATACACCTATGACTGTGTGGCCAAATTCTCCTCCAATTCGATTTTCAAGTTTGCTGATGACACCACCGTAGTGGGTCGGATCTCAAACAATGACGAGACAGAGAACAGGAATGAGACAGAGAATCTGGTGAACTGGTGCGGCAACAATAATCTCTCCCTCAATGTCAACAAAACAAAGGAGATTGTCATCGACTCCAGGAAGCGTAAAGCAGAACATGCCCCTGTCTACATCAATGGGGACGAAGTAGAAATGGTCGCGAACTTCAAGTTTTTAGGTGTCCTGATCACCAACAACCTGTCTGGTGCCCCCATGCTGACACTATAGTTAAGAAAGCCCACCAACGTCTCTACTTTCTCAGAAGACTAAGGAAATTTGGCATGTCAGCTACGACTCTCACCAACTTTTACAGATGCACCATAGAAAGCATTCTTTCTGGTTGTATCACAGCTTGGTATGGGCTCCTGCTCTGCCCAAGCTGACATGCCAAATTTCCTCAGTTTTCTGAGAAAGTAGAGGCGTTGGTGGGCTTTCTTAACTGGATCCACTACAATTTGCCTGCTGCCGCAACAGGTCCACAGCAGACGCCATTTCCCGGCCCTGCACTCAACCCTAGATAACAAGGACACCTATATCAGACCCCTATTTATTGACAATAGCTCAGCCTTCAACACTATTATTCCCACGAAACGTATCTCCAAATTCCGTGGCCTGGGCCTCAGCACCTCCCTCTGTGACTGGAAAGAATGTTATCCGACCCACTACGGTGGTGTCATCAGCAAACTTGAGAATCAAATTGGAGGAGAATTTGGCCACGCAGTCATAGGTGTATAAGGAGTATAGTAGGGGGCTGAGAACACAGCCTTGTGGGGCACCGGTGTTGAGGATGATCATGGAGGAGGTGTTGTTGCCTATCCTGACTGGAACTGTAATGAAACCATAGAATAAAAGTGAGGAGGGAAAGAGTTCCATAAAAACCTAAAATCCTAACAGTGAGTTGACGACTAAAATATGAAATACAAACATTACAATTTGGCTCTTTATTCCCTCTAAGCAACTGGGAAACATTTTGCCACCTAATGCTGAGACTACAAGAATTATGTTTAACTGGGAACGCTATTAAGGAGATACAGTCAGCAAGAACATTGCTCTTTCATCTCTCAAGTCCTGGATTTGAATCTCGCCAAGATAGATCAAAGCCTTCTCTCTCTGATAGCTGATGAAACGTCTGAAATTAAACTGAATTGGGCCAATTTGAATCAATTTCCCTGCAGGTGTGAACCCACAATGCAGTGCTGGCCCTCCAAATCAGCTCCACTCAGTTAAAAGTCTCATTGGGAGAGAGCAGAATAGGAGCGCGGGGAATATATAAACCCTGCTGATGCAGTTGGCAGCCTTCGTGTACAGATGGGACTGAGATTCTTTGCTACAGCAATGGAGGAAGAGTTGTATCATGACCACGCCTGACCTGGGAGCGCTCAAAGTATCAGTAAATGCAGAATAGAAAATATTCTAGTTCCCCCAAGATAATGTACTTGTTTTAAGTATGAATTCCTTTCAAAAATAGACAAAAGATTGTTGTTGTGAAGTCTCCACTTTTAAAATGCAGATGAATTCCTCTATAGAATGGCAAAGGTGTGAGTTGATCCAGAGAAAGGCTGGAACTTTTCAATTCTCTATTGGACTTGTTCGTCAGGCATAAGTATGAATATTTATTGTGGCCATTTTGTAAGGATTTGAACTGAATTTTCCTGCAAGGGTCGCTCCCGGTTGGTTGAATAATGGGTGGAATTTTACGAGAGTTTTTCTGAGTGTCCAGCTAGTCTGAAAATGGGAGAGTTCCAGATCCATTTTTTGGGTGAGTTTTGACGGCCAATCCACTCTGTCTCTGAAAAGATGGGCTAGTCAGTTTCGAGCCAGAGAGGCTGTGGGCAGGGGTTAATTCACCAGACAGCCTGTAGAGGGAGGTATTGTGCATGTGCAAACCTCAGATGCTGCACATGCGCATTAACAGTAGCAGGGGTCTGACAGACAGAGAGAGAGCTGTCAGGCTCCTGCTGCTGCAGGCAGCCTCAACAAGCTGCCCCTGCACCCCCGCAATCGCGGGGGCCCACGGCCCGAGATGCAGCCCCCGTCACCCCCCCCCCCCCCCCCACTGCCCACCCCACTGCCCAGACCGATCACAGCCCTGCCACCCAGACCAATCGCGGCCCCCTCTCCCTCCCCCACCAATCGCATGCAGAGCGGCAGCGGGCATTCCTCCCCCATTGGCCTGCCCCCATTGGCCCTGCCCCCGGCACTGTCCGGTGGGCATTGCCCCGGTGCCAGGCTGGCATTGCCCGGGTGCCAGAGTGGCATTGCCAAGGGGTGGCATTTCCCAAGTGGCACCCCCGCCTTGCTCTCGGCCTCCCCGGGGGCCTCAATGGTCTCCGTTCATGGGGAGCAGGTGTTTTCCTCGCCAGAGAGAACTTCTCCCGGCGAGGCCATAAAGGCAAGCGAACCCGGACAATTGCGCGCCAGGCCCGCTAATGACATTGAAACGAATATATACATAAATTTAAATATATTAATCAGCCTCTCGCCCGTTTCCGGTGAGAGGCTGACCGGGCCAGAAATCCGGGTGTCGTAAAATCGCGCCAGGCGTGAAAACTGGCGCCATTCGCGCCAGCTGCTTTATGCCCGATTTTGTGACATTTTCCCGCCACAAAGGCGTGAAGCAACCGTAAAATTCCACCCATTGTGTCTGCTTTCAAGATGACCCATTTGAAGGGACGCAAGTTAGAAGTGCGGGGTGGGAGGTTTAGGGGGGATTTGAGGAAAATCTTTTTTACCCAGAGGATGGTGAGGGTGTGGAATGCGCTGCCTGGGAGGGTGGTGGAGGTGGGATGACTCACATCCTTTAAAAAGTACCTGGATGAGTACTTGGCACGTCATAACATTCAAGGCTACGGGCCAAGTGCCGGCAAGTGGGATTAGGTGGGCAGGTCAGGGCCTTTCATGCGTCGGTCCAGACTCGATGGGCCGAAGGGCCTCTTCTGCACTGTAGGATTCTGTGATTCTGTGAAGAGAATGAGTTTTGCTTCACCATCAGGAAGGATTTGTGTGGGCGTCAGGATGGGAGAGAGTCGATGGGAAGGACAAGTGAAGGAAGATGCTTTGAGGGACCAGCTGCTTGCTACCTTTCTTATTTTCTGGCTTTCATGTGGTGCTCACCCTACACTGACAACGTATTAGGTCCAGTTCGAGGAGGGCTGCTGCCATCACCTCCTGATACTCGCGACTCGGCCTTTGCAGTTCCGTCAACTCTGGGACAACTGGACCCAGGGGCACATCATTGGCCAGGGGCGCAGCAGAGTACCATCCTCCGGCATCCCTCCGAGTGCCGGTCCCCTGGGACATCCCTGCCTCCCCCTGGTGTGGATCGTCAGCTGTGAGGTGCTCACCAGCGAGTGACCCAGAAATCTGCCTACTTAGTGATCCCACTGAGGTGTGAGTATCTGCGCTGGTGTCGGGTGCGGGTGACAGCTGTGACGCTTCTTCAATGGTGGGGTTGGAGAAGGCCCCCTCAGAAGTGCTGGAGTCTGGGGGGGTCCCAGGGGTGCGAGGATGGTTCGGCCTGTTCCGCTGGCCGGCCTGCAAGAGAAGGGACACGGCATAGGTGCATTACAGGGGTTACGGAGGGAACAGTGAAGTACTTGAGCCTTAAGGAATGAGAGGGTATGTGTTGAGGATTCTCACTTTTCTCTGCTGCCCCCACTTCACCAGCAGAGCAGGCAACACTCTTCCTCCTCCCCGGCCAACTCGAGTGCTCCCTCCTCAAAACGTGTGAGGGTTCGGAGCTCTGGCATGACTCTGGCTGACTGCGCCCCTCATGCTTGTTGTGGTTGAGTTTGTCCTGCACTGACACAGATCGGGAGAGTGCAGGTGGGAGTGGTGAGATTGGAGATAGTGATGAGGCGTGACAGGCATTGGCTTCAGTGGGATCTGGGGGTTTGAGGAACATTGCAGCTACGAGGGGGGAAAATGGTGATTGGGGGAGGTGGGAAAGGGCCCCCTGCCTGGTGTTGTCAGCCTCCAAGGTAGCTGGGTGAAAGATGGAGTCGGAGGTGCGAGGGCTGTGCAAGAGGGTCCAGAGAGAGGCTGGACAATAAGGGTCAATTTAGCATGGCCAATCCACCTAACCCGCACATCTTCGGACTGTGGGAGGAAACAGGGGCACCCGGAGGAAACCCACACAGACACGGGGAGAACGTGCAAACTCCACACAGACAGTGACCCGAAACTGGGAATTGAACCTGGGTCCCCAGCGCTGTGAGGTAACAGTGCTAACCACTGTGCCACCCTGCCATCCAGTTCACGACCTGCCTTTCCCATATTGTCAATCCCACTCCACACCCTCAAGAATTTGGGAACTGCCCATAAGAAGTCAAAACAGCAACAAGCATGTCCGAGGTGTGCCGCAATGAGCTATTCAGCGAGTGAATGCCGGAGCAAGGAAAGTCAATGCAACAATTGTGGCAAAATGGGTCACATTACAAAAGCTTGCTGGGCGAAACCAGCTTCCCCTAAGAAAAATAGCTGAGCGAAGAAGATCGTTCATCTTCTTCCGTCTTTGCTGCCCCGTCCTCTTTTGCAGTGAGCTGGCACTCACAAAGCCTGCCACTGCATCCCAGGCGGGGGGGTGGTGACCTCACTGGAAGGCAGGGGTAGACACTAACCCATTTCTGCTGCACACCATCCAGCAGTCTGGTCAAGGCTCCCTCTGGAAAGCGAGGTGTGGGCTTCTTGGCTGTCATCCCCTGGGATAGATATGGAACAAGTGCTGGGGAGCCCTTTCTATGGAGCCCCGCGGTGATTGCAGCGATTAAGCTGTGGCAGGCCGGGCAAATCAAAGGGAGCATGCCCGCGAGCATGGCGTGATCCTCGTGCGCATAAAAATCTTTACTACTGAGGCATAAAACTCAGTAAGAAGTCTCACAACACCAGGTTAAAGTCCAACAGGTTTATTTGGTAGCAAAATCCACGAGAACTCAAAACTCAGTCAGAGATCACGCCAGCAGTGTTGTTGGGAATCACTCTGTTTTTCACATCGGAATCAACATTCCGCCAAATTCTTTTAAGATTCTGTCCCCAGTCCCTTCCCACTATCACTCCTCCACGCCTCCAACCCCATGAAACAGGTGAACTTCCATTCACTGAATTACATAGCAGAAGATGATTCCTAACTGTTCTCTTGTGTTACTATAGTTCAGTACAAACACTGGTTTGCACTCTTCCCATCTAGATCCTCTCCCTGTCCCAAAGCATTCCCAACTGGATGGCAGGGTGGCACAGTGGTTAGCACTGTTACCTCACAACGCTGGGGACCCAGGTTCAATTCCCAGTTTCGGGTCACTGTCTGTGTGGAGTTTGCACGTTCTCCCCATGTCTGCGTGGGTTTCCTCCGGGTGCTCCTGTTTCCTCCCACAATCCGAAGATGTGCGGGTTAGGTGGGTTGGCCATGCTAAATTGACCCTTCTTGTCCAAAGATGTGCAGGTTAGGTGGATTTTCCATGCTAAATTGCCCCTTAGTGTCAGGAGGACCAGCTAGGATAAATGCATGGGGTTATGGGGATAGGGGCTGGGTGGGATTGTGGTCGGTGCAGACTTGATGGGCCAAATGGCCTCCTTCTGCACTGTCGGATTCTATGATTCTGTTCTATGAACTGGGGAGAACTAGCTCTTAAATGCAAACTTCAATGACCATCACCTGCTCTCAATGCACTCTGAAGCATGACCTGGCTTATTCTTAAAGCGACCTGCCTTTCCCATATTGTCAATCCCACTCCACCCCCTCAAGAATTTGGGAACTGCCCATAAGAAGTCAAAACAGCAACAAGCATGTCCGAGGTGTGCCGCAATGAGCTATTCAGTGAGTGAATGCTGGAGCAAGGAAAGTCAATGCAACAATTGTGGCAAAATGGGTCACATTACAAAAGCTTGCTGGGCGAAACCAGCTTCCCCTAAGAAAAATAGCCAGAAGCAGAATCTGAGTCCCTTCAAGAAGAAGAACAAGTTCTATTCTACAAAAGGAATTTACAACAGGGAAGAAAAGAATTGCGAAAGTGAAGAAGGGAATGTCTAGAAATATGCTGTAGAGCTCCAACTGAACATCCAACTGACATGCCAAATTTCCTTAGTCTTCTGAGAAAGTAGAGGCGTTGGTGGGGCTTTCTTAACTATCGTGTCGGCATGGGGGGACCAGGACAGGTTGTTGATGATCTGGACACCTAAAACCTTGAAGCTCTCAACCATTTCTACTTCGCCCCCGTTGATGTAGACAGGGGCATGTTCTCCACTACGCTTCCTGAAGTCAATGAATATCTCCTTTGTTTTGTTGACATTGAGGGAGAGATTATTGTTGCCGCACTAGTTCACCAGATTCTCTATCTCATTCCTGTGCTCTGTCTTGTCATTGTTTGAGATCCGACCCACTACGGTGGTGTCGTCAGCAAACTTGAAAATCGAGTTGGAAGGGAATTTGGCCACACAGTCATAGGGGTACAATGAGTATAGTAAGGGGCTGAGGACACCACCATTGTGGTGATTTTAAAACAAGCATAAATCCAGTGTTGTGTGCTGATCAATATCCGCTTCCTTTCGTTGAAGATTTGTTTGTTGGGTTATCAGGTGGGCAGAAATTCAGCAAGATTGAAATCCAGCAAGCTGTATCTCAACCACTGTTTACCGTCGTTACTCATAAAGATTTATTTTGTTATAAAAGATTGCCTTTTGGAACAACATCTGCACCAGCCCTATTCCAAAGATTGATGGATCAGACTATAAGTGGTCTCTCTGGTGTATAATGTTACCTAGATGATATTCTAATTACAGGGTTGAGTGAACAGGAGCACTTGAATAATTTAAAAACAACTTCGAAACGTCTTCAAGCACATGGTCTGCAGATGAAGAAAGAAAAGTGTGACTTTTTCCAGACATCAGTTATTGATAGTAAAGGCCTTCATAAAACACCTAAAAAGATGGACGCTATTTTAGAAGCACCACATCCAACGAATGTGATGCAATTGAGCTCCTTTCTAGGATTAGTTAATTATTATGGCAAATTTGTTCCTAACTTAGCTACATTATTGAAGCCATTGCATAAGGTGTGAAACAGACATGGGACTGGACAACAGAATGTGAGAAAGCATACAAAGATGTCAAAGATGCTTTGCAGAAGTCTGACATATTGGTTCATTTAATTTGAAGCTACCATTACTACTTGCCTACAATATTTCACCTTATGGAGTCAGGGCAGTAGTTACGCATATTATGTCTTCGGGAGAAGAATGACCAATAGCTTTACTTTACGTACTCTGACTAGTGCTGAATCTAACTACGCTCAGCAAGAAAAAGAAGCATTGAGTATAATTTCTGGCATACAAAGATTTAGTCATTATTTAAATGGTCATCATTCCACATTACTGACTGATCATCAACCCGTAGCTACTGTTTTTGAGCCATATAAAGGCATACCTTCATTAGCTGCTAGCCAATTGCAAAGATGGTCACTGATTCTATCTACACACTCTTGCAATATAAAGCATCATCAATCAGAGTGCCATGCTATTGCTGGTGTATTATCATGCTTACCTTCACCTATTGAGCTGACACCACCAACTAGCTTTGCTAATATTCTTTATTTTTCACTGGTAGATCATTTGCCTGTGACAGCTTCATAAGTTCAGAGACATCCCAGAAATTATCCCATGATGAAGGCAGTGATGGATATGGTATTGAAAGAAACGATAATTGGAATACATCATATGCATCCTGATTTGAAACCAGATGTGTCAAGAAAGCTTGAGTTGACTGTCCAAGGTGGGTGTCTATTGTGGGGAATCCCAGTGATCATTCCTCCAAGTCTGCATGGACCGGTTCTTGAACAAGTACATGAAGGACATCTTGGTATAGTCCGAATGAAGGAATTAGCACATAGTTATTTTTGGTGGCCGGGTCTGAGTGTTCGGAATGAAGAAAAATTGGAACAATGTCAAACCTGTGCATGAATATGAAATACATCACTGTTGTCCCCTTTGCATTCTTGGGAGTGGCTTAAAATACCATGGCAATGGTAGATTTTGGTGGTCCATTTGAGGGCTACATATTTTTAGTCATAACTGATGCACACTCAATGTGGCCAGGATTTTTGCCATGAGATTTACCACAACTGAACAAACTATTGAAAAACTTGACAACATTTTTGCAAGATCTGGTAAACCAAAATATTGTTGTTGATAATGGTTCACAGCTTACTTCACAAGAGTTTGAGGATTACCTCAAAGTAGATGGTATTCAGCATATAAAATCCGCACCTTATCATCCGTCAACCAATGGATTAGCTGAAAGATTCATTCAATCCTTGAAACTTTCTTTAAAAGCTTCAAGAGAGGAAAGTTCATTATCATGTCGTATGAATAGCTTTTTGGCATTTTATAGAAATGTGACTCATGCGCCTACCCAAAGTTCACCTGCATTACCACTCTTAAAGAGAAAGTTGAGAACTACGTTTGATTTGTTATTACTTCCAGAAACGTCAGAGATAGTAGAGCGTCAATAACAATCTCAAGTTGCTACACAGGAAGTGAGGGCAAAACAACGCTCATTTCAACAAGATCAAGTGTTAGCGCGTAATTATGCCATGAGTGAGAACTGGGTACTAGCCATAGTTTTAACAATAACAGGTCCAATTTCTCACACAGATCAAACTGACAAACTAGTTTGGCGATGCCATGCTGACCAATTGTTGTTATCTCAAAATTATTTCTCAGAATCATCTCCAGAAGTGCCAACTTCTTTAGTCCCTCGTGTTGTGAATATTGATACAGAAGACTTAGTTAAACCTGAGTTGCCTGATGATTGAGTCTCTGCTACTATACCACATGGGAATGATGCAGAATTAGTTCCAAGAGAAGAATTGTCTCCTGAAGTTCCAAATCATACTTCTAGGGTCGAGGACAGTCAAATTCCAGACTGTCATACACAACGAAAGAGGAATAGACATCCTCCTGATCGCTTTTCTTATTGACTGTGTATAATGATTAATGATGAATGGTGCTGTGTCCAGACTATTACTATGTATAACATTATAATAATGTGTTGTCATATTGTCACAAATGTAAAGGGGGCAGGGGCCAGATAAATGTAAAGGGGGCAGGCGCCTCGAATAAATCTGTTGTTGTTAGTTTGAATATACATGTGCAAACCACAGCTTTTCTTTTTGGCTAAAACTCACAACACCTAACATGGTTAGGACATTACATCCTGGAAATCTGCAATAAAGGCAGCAATTGCATCAAAAACTCAGCAGGTCTGGCAGAATCTGTGAAGAAAGAAACAGAGCGAAGGTTTCAATTCTTTAGAAGAGTTAACTCTTCAAAACATTAATTCTGTTTATCTCTGCACCATTGCTGCCAGATCTACTGCGTTTTGGCAGCACTTTCTGTTTTTGTTACCCCACAATTTTAGTTTACATAACAGCACGGCGGCACAATGGTTAGCACTGCTGCCTCACAGCGCCAGGGACCCCAGTTTGATTCCCGGCTTGGATCACTATCTGTGCAGAGTCTGCACGTTCTCCCCGTGTCTGCGTGGGTTTCCTCCGGGTGCTCCGGTTTCCTCCCACAGTCTGAAAGACGTGCTGGTTAGGTGCATTGGCCATGCTAAATTCTCCCTCAGTGTACCCGAACAGGAGTGTGGCGACTAGGAGATTTTCACAGTAACTTCGTTGCAGTGTTAATGTAAGCCTTACTTGTGACAATAATAAATAAACTTTACAAACTGCATGGACACCATGGTGTGACCTCAAGTGATTTGAGAACAGAATCTGTGTGATATCCTGTTCTCATGTGGCCATTTGTACCAAGTGTGTGCTCTTCCATGTGGTCTGATAGATGTAGGAAAAAGAAAGACTTGCATTTCTACACCACATTTCACCACGGCATGGTGGCACAGTGGTTAACACTGCTGCCTCACAGTACCCAGGGACCCGGGTTCAATTCCTGGCTTGGGTCACTGTTTGTGTGGAGTTTGCACATTCTCCCTGTGTCTGCGTGGGTTTCCTTCGGGTGCTCCGGTTTCTTCCAACAGTCTAAAGGTGTGAGGTTAGGTGGATTGGCCGTGCTAAATTGCCCCTTAGTGTCAGGGGGACTAACTGGGGTAAATGCATGGGGTTATGGGGATAGGGCCTGGGTGGGATTGTGGTCGGTGCAGACTCGATGGGCCGAATGGCCTCCTTCTGTACTGTGGGATTCTCTGATTCTATGACCTCAGAACATTCCAGAGGGCTTTGCAGCCAATGCAATCCTCAGACAGTCCAGCCACTGTTGAAAAGTAGCAGCCAATTTAAACACAGTGAGGTACCACAAACAGCAATGAGATAATGACCAGATAATCTGCTTTTCTTTTTCGTAATGTTGGTTGAGGAATCGACATTGGCTGGGACACTGGGATTCTCTCCACCGCTATAGGGAAAACAGCAATTTATCTTTAGAAAATGATGTCAGCAGAACACTCAAATATGCCAAAAATACAAATAAAAATCCTGAAAGAATAATCAAATTCAAGGGCCCAATTTTACCATTAAGTTGCTCCCGTTTTCAGTTGTGAAAACTTGGTAAAGTCGGGCGTGAGGCGAATAGCGCGATCCGCGTCCGCCTCCGTGCCAGTTCCCCCTTTACCAAGGCCCGAAAATGGCTGCGATTGGGATGCATTTGCATGCATTTAAATTGACTTAATGGGCTGCACGCCCAACTTTACCAGCACTTCCCCCTTTACCACCGCATTCACCCATCCAGAATCGGCACAAAACAGACATGGTCCACAAAGGTCCGATCCGGGCGCTCCAGTTAGTGAGGAGGTAAGTGCCGAGCGTCCAATGGCTCTCTGCTTGAGATCAGTCAGGGGGAGGGGGGTCCGCTGCCACTCTGCGTGTGATCAGTGAGGGGGAAGTGGGGGTCCGCTGCCACTCTGCCTGAGATCAGTGAGGGGGAAGGGGGGGTCTGCTGCCACTCTGCGTGTGATCAGTGAGGGGGAAGGGGGGGTCCGCTGCCACTCTGCCTGAGATCAGTGAGAGGGAAGGGGGGTCCGCTGCCACTCTGCCAGCAATCAGTGAGGGGGAAGGGTGGTCCACTGCAACTCTGCCTGTGATCAGTGAGGGGGAAAGGGGGTCTGCTGCCAGTCTGCCTGTGGTCAGTGAGGGGGAAGGGAGGAGGGGCCCGCGATCGTTCTGGGTGGCGGAGGGGATGTTCAGTAATGTTGTGGGGGTGGGGCAATGTCTGTGGGGGCCAGGGGGTGACATTATCTGGCCCAGATGTGTCAGGGGGGCAGCATTCTATCATTTTTTTCTGCGCATGCGCAGTTGGAGGTGCCGATCAGAGCTGCAGAGTTTTGGGCACGTTAAACCCCAAGGCTTGTGCAGCGCGATTCGGAATCACTGATTTGTTTTCAGGCAGAGTGTGTATGGGGGAGCCTGAGAACGGGTCCAAAAGTCAGATCTGAAACACTCCCAGTTTCAAGTCCGCCCAGCACTTAGAATCAAAATGGTAAAATAGGGCACAATAACTTCACAAGCAAGATTCACACCCAACACCTCCTGAGGTCAATGTCGTAAACTTCAATAATCATCATTTGAAGAGAAAAATGGGGAATAAGATAGGAAGCCAAGATGAACTATCTCCGTTCAAAGGGAAGGACATTGAAGAACTCAGCGTGAATGGACCAAAAGGACAACTTTTGTTTCTGTAGAGAGAAGGGGTAGAAAGATATGTTGAAGTGCTGGACTCCACAGAATAGAGTATTGTGTGCAGTTTTGGTCTCCTTTTCTGAAGAAGGATGTTTTGCTCTCGAGGGAGTGCAGCGAAGGTTTGCCAGGCTGATTCCGGGGATGGTGGGACTGATGTATGAGGAGAGATTGACTAGGTTAGGATTGTTTTCACTGGAGTTCAGACGAATGAGGGGGGATCTCATAGAGACTTATAAAATTCTAACAGGACTAGACAGGGTAGATGCAGGGAGGATGTTCCCGATGGTGGGGGGAGTCCAGAATCAGGGGTCACAGTCTGAGGATTCGGGGTAGACCATTTAGGACGGAGGTGAGGAGACATTTCTTCACCCAAAGAATGGTGAGCCTGTGGAATTCATTACCACAGGAAGTAGTTGATGCCAAAACGTTGAATGTATTCAAGAGACGGCGAGATATTTGGGGCGAATGGGATCAAAGATTATGGGGAGAAAGCAGGATTAGGCTATTGAGTTGGACGATCAGCCATGATTGTGATGAATGGCGGAGTAGGCTCGAAGGGCCGAATGGCTTCCTCCTGCATCTTCCGTGCTTCATCTTTCAAAAAGAAAAGTTTTGTTATGCTAAATAGCCTTCTCCAGTTTGTAAAAATTCTTGCCCCAGTGCCCAGGGACCCGGTTCGATTCCCGGCTTGGGTCACTGTCTGTGTGGAGTCTGCACGTTCTCCCGGTGTCTGTGTGGGTTTCCTCCGGGTGTTCTGGTTTCCTCCCACAGTCTGAAAGACGTGCTGGTTAGGTGGATTGACCTGAACAGGAGTGTGGCGACTAGGGGAATTTCACAGTAACTTCATTGCAGTGTTAATGTAAACCTTACTTGTGACTAATAAATAAACTTTACTTTTTGTACAATGAAAGTCTTCTGTTTCTTCCAGTTTCTGTTATTTCAACAAATATTTGAAAACTTAAACAAAAAACATAATTTACTCATTGTATAATTGGAACAGCATGCAGTCCCAGTGTGATATCATATTTTAAATATCTCATGGGTCTGAAAAGATATAACATTTACATGACTTTGTTCCTATGTTGGATTTCGTAGCTGCATTATTTATGGATGCACCATTTGTCATGAAAATGCAGCAATAGATCCAAGGATATTATTGATGACCTTCTGGCAGGGTGCTACCACTTTTAAAGAGTTGGGATAGGCGGAAAGACATTGAGGCAAAGACTTTGAGGAAAAGGGGGAGATGGGATAATGGCTTGCGGGGGGGGGATTTGTTTGAGATTGCGACAAGATGGTGCAGGAATCTCAGAAACAACTCAACCGCCTGTGCTCGACCTGTTTGATACATGAACCAGGCAGCTCTGTAACCGTTTGACCAGCCAGCCAGGCTCACTCATAGAACCTTGGCAGTGTTGTTGACCCATCACTGTTCTCACTTGGCTCCAGATAGCCCTGAAAAGTCCATGAGCCAATGGGCTGGGTGGTCATTTCGGGGCAGGTCGCACCTTTGCCAGTTAATCTCCAGCAGTGTCCTTAAGCCTCGGCTCTGCCAATCTCCATCCAAGCTCAAAATGAAAGCAAAATACTGTGGACGCTGGAATCTGAAACCAAAAATAGAAAATGCTGGAAGATCTCAGCAGGTCTGACAGCATCTGTGGAGAGAGAATAGAGCCAACGTTTCGAGTCTGGATGACCCTTCGTTTGATGTGATTTGATTTGATTTATTATTGTCACACGTATTAACATACAGTGAAAAGTATTGTTTCTTGCGTGCTATACAGACAAAACATACTGTTCATAGAGAAGGAAACGAGAGAGTGCAGATTGTAGTGTTACAGTCATAGCTAGGGTGTAGAGAAAGATCAACTTAATGCAAGGTAAGTCCATTCGAAAGTCTGACGGCAGCAGGGAAGAAGCTGTTCTTGAGTCGGTCGGTACGTGACCTCAGATTTTTGTATCTTTTTCTCGCTGGAAGAAGGTGGAAGAGAGAATGTCCGGGGTGAGTGGGGTCCTTAATTATGCTGGCTGCTTTGCTGAGGCAGAGAGAAGTGTAGACGGAGTCAATGGATGGGAGGCTGGTTTGCGTGATGGATTGGGCTACATTCACGACCTTTTGTAGTTCCTTGCGGTCTTGGACAGAGCAGGAGCCATACCAAGCTGTGATACAACCAGAAAGAATGCTTTCTATGGTGCATCTGTAAAAGTTGGTGAGAGTCGTAGCTGACATGCCAAATTTCCTTAGTCTTCTGAGAAAGTAGAGGCATTGGTGGGCTTTCTTAACTATAGTCTCAGCATGGGGGGGACCCAGGTTGTTGGTGATCTGGACACCTAAAAACGTGAAGCAATTCATCTGAGCTGTCCAAGCTTTTCTGGACTTTTGAAAATGGGATGCATCCCTCAAGGGTGAGATCCCAAACAGAAATATTGCATGTGGGGGTAAATCTATTAGCAACCTAAATTGGACTGTCTTACTGATCGATATCTGCCTACTTTATATACCCAGTCGATCTTACATCCCTTTCCAGTGACAACGCCTATGTTGCTTTTCCTCAGAATTACAGCATCACATGGTATGGACAGGGATCTAACATATAAACATCGGAATTGGGAACAGGAAAAGGCCCTGCGAGCCTGCTCCGCCACTCAATAAGATCACGGCTGCTCTGGTTGTGTCTTCAATTCCACATCCCTCCCCACCCTCCCCGATCACCTTAGACTCCCTTTTGGTCAAGAATCAATCTCTCTGGACTTGAAAAATATTCAATGACCACCCCCTGCTCCCTCCCGACTCCACTGCTGTCCCATTGGGTGAGTTTGGTCCATGCATTACACGCAGCAAACATTGGAAACCTTTTCAGCTTCTCACACCCTTGCCTCTGAGTCAGAAGTCAGTTAGAGGTTCATAGTTCCATCCCAGGAGACATAAGCCCAAAAGCTAGGCAAACACTTTGGTGTCAGTACTGAGGGAGTGCCGCACTGTCGGAGGCACCGTTTTCAAAAGCTGAGAAGTTAAACCACCTCTCTGGTGGTTGTAAAAGATCCCATGGCCCAATTTTAAAGAAGAGTGGAGGGGTTCTCCACCTCCCCCGCCCCCCCATCCCAGTGCCCTGGCTGATATTTATCCCTTAACAAGAGGCACAAAAACAGATTATCTGGCCATTATCTCATCGCTATCTGCAGCATCCTGCTGTGCACAGCTTGGCTGCTGTTTCACATGGGCTTCTGGAAGTACTTCACTCGGTGGCACAGTGGTTAGCACTGCTTCCTCAGCCGCACCAGGGACCTGGGTTCAATTCCCGGCTTGGGTGACTGTCTGTGTGGAGTTTGGACATTCTCCCCGTGTCTGCGTGGGTTTTCTCCTGGCACTCTGGTTTCCTCCCAGTGTGCGGGTTAGGTGCATTGACCGAGCTAAATTCTCCCTCAGTGTACCCAAAACAAGAGTGTGGTGACTAGGGGATTTTCACAGTAACTTCATTGCAGTGTTAATCTAAGCCTATCTGTGACTAATAAATAAGCACTTTATTTTAAAAATAAAGGGTTGCAAAGGGCTCTGGGCGAGGGGTGCGAAAGAAATGCTAGACTTTTGCTTTGCTGGTTTTTAACATCATTATGGGATGGATCTCTCTTCCCCCCAAAACACACACACACTCTCCTCTCTCCTGCTGCTCTGCTATTCCACACGTCTGGATGTGCTGATTATATTCACGTTTGGAATTAAGATTTACCAATTGCCCCCCCCCTCCCCTCCCAATTCAAATCAGGGGCACCTGCACACATGACAATCTCGAATGATTGTATTAATTTACCACCCCCACCAAAGAAAGAGGAAGGGGCACATTTTCATTAGCATTCTGTGTGATGAAAAAAACAGATTGGGAATTGGGATTAGATGGGATTGCAGGACATAGGGAAATAGAAGGAGAGCCGAGGCAAACACACACACTATGTGAGCTGCCTGTCTCCATTTCCTCCTGTGTTTCGGCTTGTACAATCTCCTGGCCCCCCTTTATTTAAAAAAAATGATTATTTTATGATTACGTTCCTTGCTCGTCGGAGCCTATCTGGGAGCGAGTATTGCCAGCTGATGAATGCGAGGAGCCTGTCATTCATCTGAACCAGGAGACACTTAAAACAGGGGAGCTCTCCAATGCTTCGAGCGAATCCTATATATACACACACACACACACACACACAGCAGTGAGACTGGGAAGAGCTCTCCGCTTGCTCTCTCTCTCTCTCTCCAGTGATCGCATCTTGGCTTCCTGGGTTTTTTTTTGCTTCCCTGGATTTGTCTGTTTATTTCTCTCCTGCCTTTCCTGATCGCCCCAGGTTCTGCCCAATGGACCTGAAGGTAGAGGAAGATGCGGGGAGCACCCAACCTTCCAGCGTCCAGGCTTTCGCCACAAGCTCCACTCTGCACGGCATCAGCCACATTTTCACCTACGAGCGCTTCTCCTTCAGGCGCGTCGTCTGGACCCTGGCTTTCCTGGGCTCCCTCTCCTTCCTGGTACACGTCTTCGTCCAGAGGATCCAGTACTACTTCGAGTACCCGCATGTCACCAAGCTGGACGAGATCACCGCCTACAACCTGACCTTCCCCGCCGTCACCATCTGCAACCTCAACGAGTTCCGTTTCAGCAAGATCACCAAGAACGACCTGTACCACGCCGGGGAGCTCCTGGCTCTGCTCAACAACCGCTACGAGATCCCCGATCCCTACGTGGCCGAGAGGCACGTCCTGGATGTCCTAGTGGAGAAGGCCAACTTCCGAAACTTCAAGCCCAAGCCCTTCAACATGAGGGAGTTCTCCGACCGAGCTGGCCATGAGATGAGGGACATGCTACTGGACTGCAAGTACAGGGGGGAAGAGTGCACCCATCAACACTTCAAAGTCGTGAGTACCTCCTGCAAAGGAAAGTTCTTCCTCAATTCTGTGTAGTCAGTTGCCAGGGATGTGTGTCTGGAGGACTTGCCAGAGTGAATGGAGGACAAGTGTTTGGAGGTCCAGGTTCTAAGAATGTGTTTCTTGGTCTATGCCATGCCATCTTTGCAACTGAATGGTGGTCAGTTGCTCAGAAAGATACCAGGGATGTGTGTCTGGAGGACTTGCCAGAGTGAATGGAGGACAAGTGTTTGGAGGTCCAGGTTCTAAGAATGTGTTTCTTGGTCTATGCCATGCCATCTTTGCAACTGAATGGTGGTCAGTTGCTCAGAAAGATACCAGGGATGTGTGTCTGGAGGACTTGCCAGAGTGGAGTGAATGGGGACAAGTGTTTGGAGGTTCTAAGAATGTGTTTCTCGGTCCATCGTTGAACCATCCCATCTTTGCGACTGAATGGCTAAGTTAGAAGCAATGTTTTCTCTGTTATTATTATGCTGGTTGCTTCTCTGTCGAAACCTGTGATTGGAACAGAATATTGCTTGGATATCTCTAAAGTCCGCAGATGGGGACTGACGGGTGGAGGGGGAGACAATGATTTGTTCCCTGTGTCTAAACTGTTGTATACCTGTCGGGAAGCAATCCCTGTGGAGACCCTCTTGGATGGTCTTGAGTTGTTGACTTGCCTGCTGAATGGTGGCATTGCAGAATTGGACAGGGCCTTGTGGAGGGTGGGAGGAGCAGAAGAAACTTAGAGAGAGCAACAGTTATACGTGAAAGTATTTCGAATGAGGTTGATGCCAATTATGGATTGTAGTCTTGTACACGGGCTTTTGAGACCTTCCTTTATTTTTTAAAAAAGGGGAAATAAGCCACAATCATTGATGCTGCAGTACTCTTTTGCCTTAGATGCAGAATGTGCCGTTCAGATCTATCTTTCCAACTCAACGCTGAAATTTGCTGGTTAGAATAAAATGTATCTGGCAATAATTCCTAGGAGGAAGTGTAATGTATAATGTGGAGTGGCGGGGGGGGGGGGTGGTCTTATGTTCAAAGTGAATTGTGCTTTGCAATCCTGTATCGAGCAGAAATAATACTGTCCTGTTAACACTATCTGTGAGATGCCTCCCCTACTTTGTTTCAAACAAAAACAAATGTGTGCAAACAGCAGTGTGCCAGTTCTGGTGCTATGCTGGTTCTGCTGTGAATCACGCTGATAGAAACGGCTTTTCCGCCAAACTTGGACGTGACCTCAGTCGGGGATTGACAGGAGTCCTGTGTTTACATGCTGCCTAACATGAACCACACATTACAGTTTTGGTATATGAAGAAATGGCAAGAGCTTTAGAAGCATAATTGTCACAAGTAAACCACGCTTCCCTCTGCGTGGGCTTCTTACATTTTGGACGCGGAGCACTGAATCTGTTCCATTTCCATTTATGAATTAAGTGAGGTCTCTAAATTCAAGGCGTGCTACATTTCAAATCTCTCCATCCTAAGTACTATTTTTAAGTGTCTGATCTGTGCAGTCTATTTCATGTCAATTATCAACCGGCTCAATTCATTTTGACACCAGGCAGTGGACTGTTGAAACTGCTCATAGTTTTTCAATACCATTTCATAACAATAATAAGCAAGGGAGAAATTCGTACGCTTTTCATTCTCCAAAGATCCTGCTTACCCAAAGATCCTGCTTACCCTATCTATAGGTAAGCAAGTGTACTTTGCTATTGGGTGCATGGCTAAGAGCGAGGAGACTGAGGAGAGATGTGTGTGTCAGAGAAAAAGCAATGAATACGAACACCTAGACTGGACTTCCCTGCTAAAGTCACCGATCAAAGTACAAAGATATTTGTGGATGGGTCGCTCATTCCACCAGTGGGTTAATACACCGAAAGTTTCCTCCCTCGATCCCAGGCAGACACTTGATGCAATTTCTTAATTCAGGTTTGGGGGTTGCTTAGTTTGCACTGAGCACAAAACATATCGTTACTTCAAATTCGGAGAGATAGACTTGCCAGCTCTCCAGGGTTGCCCTGAAGTCTATAGAAAATAAAAACCGATCTGTAGAATATTGGGGAGAAGGAAGAAACCCCCCAAAAATGTTTTATTTTTAAAAAAATCCGTGAACACATTTATTAGTCTTTAGAGTACGGGATTGTAGAAAAAGGATGATTTGATTGGCATTCAAGGATCATCCATTCAACTGATGCAGAGTGTGTTTGCTTTGCAGTGGGTAGGAGGATGCAGGACATTATGAGTCTGGCCATGTCTTTATACCAGTGGGGGGTGGTGTGGGGCAGGTGGTTGGAGGCAGCAGCAAGTCATGTGATGGGGGTCACTTACAAGAAGAGGTCTCACCAAAGTTGGCAACCCTACTTAGTGGCCATGGTGCAGATTTTACTGTGACCCCTCACCTTTATTGTATAGGCCTGTCTGATGAATGAACCATTACAGGAGCACAGTAAAGGGAGCTTTACTCTACGACTGCTCTCCACCTTCTTCTGCCTGATCAGGGCATTGGCCGATGCAAATGTGCGTCATCCTCTGTACTTTCTCATCTTGACAAGCATGAACCGTTACTCGCCAAAGGCTCAGCAAGTTAATATAGTGCACATATCAGGAAAGTCTCAGGTTTGGTCCAAGGTTTCTGCTGGGTTGGCGGAGCTCAGCTGGCGCAATGAAAGTGGCTTCAGCGCCCCTGGGTCAGGAGAAGGGCAAACAACCAGGCTTCCCACTTCACTGAGCGAGTTTCGCTGGATGCGCACATGTGGATAGAGGGTGAGAACAGGCTAGATCTCAGATATGATGTTGCCTGCCGCCCCATGGTAAATTAATCTGCCATTGTCCACTGTATGGGCTCATGTATGAATAATGAGAACTCGAGGGGAGTACCACAGAGTTGCTGAGGCCTATGGAACTTGGTCACAGCAACACCAGAGATGGCAACATTGGCGAGCACTGAAACTGGGGAGGGGCTGAATCACCAGCAAAGACATGAAACACCTTCACATCCCAGTAGTTAAAAAATCTCATCACCTTCAGACGTAAATCCGGCTGCTTTGATTTCGTTGTTAGAAACTCATAATTTTAATGAGCAGGCTTGAAGTAAAATGTAAAATGTTACTGAAGACGTACAATGTCATAATTGCTAAAAACAATTGCAGAATCTGTGAAGAATGGCTGATTATCAACAAAGGAGATGGTTGGCAGTGCAATTTAATGTGAAAAAGACTGTTTGGAAACACATAAGGGAAATTAAATAAGCAATACATGGCCTTTATAAATTGATGGACACTTGGTTCCTTGAAAAACAGCAGATGCTGAATTGTGACGATAACATTGCGAATAATTTATAACCACAATGATCAAAATAGAAAGTATAAAATAATAAAATGATTGCACAATTATTTCAGCGTACAAATAGCTGCAATAAGTTGGAAAATGCAGGCCTCCTTCATTTACAGAGTAAAAATGAAAGGTCCACTGCACTTTTCATTTTGGATTAAAGTCCAGAGATCGGATGTTGTCAGGTTAAGTTCATTAAATTCTCAATCATTTGCACACTATTTCTGAGTTTTGTACAGTAAGGGATTGGGTTGTTTGTCGTCTACATCTTATTTGTGGAGTAAGATTATTACTGCATCACATCCACAATTCCATCGTAGATTTACTTGTGTGTGGTTGTGACAAGAGATGGTGGCGTTGGGATGTGGGAATCAAGAGGTTTTTTTTAGTGAAGGCCAGACAGAGCTTTTTCAGCCTTTCAGCAAGGGAACACATATTCAGTTGTTTGATTGTGTCAGAGTAGCTTTGGTATGCATTACTTGGGATCAATTTCAATCCTCGTTCCTGAATGCTTTGTCTTAACTTTGCAAAACTGCACCATGTAAATCAAAAAAATATATACTCTGAACAATGTTAACAAAGCAGTACTTTAGTCTTCCCCCCCCCCCCCCTCAATACAAGAATCACATTCTGAATGCATGCATTAGAGGATTCTTGCCCCGTGCATTCCACAATAACACAAAATAGCACTCAATGTCCTGTATTGCATGGTACTCAAATGATACTTCACAGGACATAACAGTACCAGAGATTATGAATATTGGAATGTCTCTTTACAAGTGTTGAACATGGTTTGTGTTGATAGGAACTCAAGTGCGGATAATTCCATAAATGGTATATGCTTGATATCGAAGACGGACTGCAAGTCTAAAGTGAATCATGCAGTTCATTTAAATTAGCCAGCAGTTGGCAATAGGCTATTGTTGGAGATTTTGAGATTGAAGGCAGGTTGGAAGTAAGCTGTGCAAGATCCTGAAATTTCACCAGTAATATTTTTATCTGCTCGAAGGGACACTTCAGAAATGTTGTCATCTTTTTAATTTGAGGTGGTTGTATCATGGAGATGGCCGCTTGCGCTCCTGTGTATCATTAGGGAGAAGGTGAACTTTCTCCGTCCTCCCTATTACTCCAACAGAAGCAAGTGAGGCTTATACTGGAAAGTAACCTATTTAAATGGTGAATGATGTGCACCTACTGTCCTTTTCATCTCATGCAAGAATAAGGGCAAAAAGTTAACATGAAGCAGACTGTCTTTGAAATGTCATTTTTATTTTTCTTCTCACCTATCTTTCCCCACTCCCCTGCGATTATACCTCTGCAGGGACTTTCTTAAGATGCAGTGTTTGGCCTGCTCTGACATTCAATTCAGCTCTTAGATGCTGCCACTAGGAGGTGCTGTTGCGGTATGGGGAGCTCCCTTATCTTTCCGAACACTCTTCATTGCAATTTTCTGTTTCCCTGAGTCCAGCGTTTAATAAATAATCTGAGACTGGCCGTGAGAAAGTGAAGTGGCTGTTTCTTGTTTTATATTATATTTAAAATAATAAATGCCTCTGGGGATGTCATT
This sequence comes from Mustelus asterias, assembly GCF_964213995.1. Taxonomy (NCBI): domain Eukaryota; kingdom Metazoa; phylum Chordata; class Chondrichthyes; order Carcharhiniformes; family Triakidae; genus Mustelus; species Mustelus asterias. The sequence goes on along the minus strand of NC_135834.1, from coordinate 9,755,300 downwards.
TCATTGTGCAATAGTATCGTGCAAAATCAGATGAAATTTCAGAGGTAATTCCCCTGTTGAAAGTAGACAGGTTAACATCTCTATTCAAATAGAAGACAAAGGAATGCCATAGGTATACAGTAGGTGTTTTCTGACTAATATCACATAGAGCAACTTTAATCAATTTGATAATATTCATGGCCAGTGGAAGATACAAGTCTGGGGTGCATGGAAATTCAACAGGAGAATGTACTTAAAAATATATATTTGCAGTGACTCCCCGAAAAGGACACTGGAAGTCATTTACCCTTCTTTTGAAAAACAAAAGCCGTAAAGACTGGAATACAGTTGTAATGCTTGCTTAAAATTGTAATTGGCTCATACATCACAAGGGACTGGTTGTTAGAGCACATGAATCACAGCCAGTGTAGCCTTAAAACATAATATTGTCAATTTATCAACCAGTCACCGTTAACTTAAAAAGGCAACAACCAACTTTCACAATCTTTTACTGTGTCAGTTAAGTTAGCATTATAGAAACAATGTAACATTATCAAAGCACGTACATGCTTCTTTCATGAAGTTATTATTCGTTGGTTTGGCTGGAAGCCACCTGGTCAAAATAAAGCAGTGATGTTATTGAACGAGAAGTGCTATTTTGTTTGCGAATGAACTTTGTTCTGTCGTGCATTTTCTGCATGTCACCTTTGTAATCCTGTCCGCCAACTTGAGAAATTTTAGACAGCGATGTATCGGATACTGTGGTAACTGGATGGTAGCATTTATAAAAAGTCAATGTGATAAAAACACAGAGGATGACCGAGGCATATTATTCTTGGAGTTATCGCAAATTCAGCAATGCATTGATAATGCAGGGAACTGTGCATGCATCTTCCAGCAGGATGGTAACCAGGGTTGTATGGTAACCAGGGTTGCATGGTAACCAGGGTTGCATGGTAACCAGGGTTGTATGGTAACCAGGGTTGTATGGTAACCGGGGTTGTTTGGTAACCGGGGTTGTTTGGTAACCGGGGTTGTTTGGTAACCGGGGTTGTTTGGTAATCGGGGTTGCATGGTAACCGGGGTTGTATGGTAACTGAGGTTGTATGGTAACTAGGGTTGGAGCACAGAGGTGCAGAGATCAAATATTGCATCCCAGTTAACTCAGCATGATCCCAGTTGGATCCCGGAACCTTGCCGGTCAGTATCATGCAGGGCACGGCATTTACTCATTGGGCCATTAGAGGAGTTAAATGTTGCACTTTTATGTTTGTTTTAAGGCCTGACGAACAACCCTGCTGCAGCTTACAAAGAGAACATTTGTATAGTTTGAAGCTTATAGCTTTTAACAAGGCTGCAATCAAACAGTTTAAATTTGCTTCTTTTTTGAACCTGACCTGCAATATATTTTAAAACCTGCATCTACAAAGCATTACTTCTTGTTATCATGCTTTTATCACACTTTGGGGGGGAATTTTCCCGTCCCGTCCACCATGGGAATCGTAACGGCGCGGACCATGCAAAGATCTGTTGACCTCGGGTAGGATTTTCCGGTTTTGGGGCGAGCGCAGCTGGAAACTCCCGCCCAGTGTGTCAATTCTTTTGCCTGTGCCCTGATAAAATGCTGATAACATTTATAATGGGAACTACCTATGTAAACATGTCACACTGTAATTACATCTTCCCATCAGTGGTGGCGCTGTAGTACCTCAGGTTTGTGTCTCCCAGCTCCTCAGCCAGCCAACCATCTCTATTTCCCAGCTTTCTGAATTGCTGACGTTTTGCTAATGAATGATAAATACGATCGAATAAAAAATATTCCATAAAGATGAGGGCAGAATGTATGACCTGAAAGTAAGAGCTCAGTTACATTTCCGTATCCTGGTTCAATTAACCCCCTCCATCAAATATGACCTCTTGTGTTTATGGAAAGGAAGAATCTGTGAAAAATTAGTATCCACGTACAATTTATCCACATTGCTAATGGTTTACAATAAATATGAATGGGGGTTATCTTTTTGTACAGAGATTTCTTTACAACATGTTCATTTCAATTCAGCTTCTTCTGACGCGTGTTGCTGTCTTAAAGTTCCACGACAAACCTCCACAGCTTTCAGCAATATCTGCAGGCTTGCTTCCAAGTATCTTGAGATAAATGTGAATATTGTAAAGTCCTTCCATTATCCTTTGAAACATTCTCTTCTGCCCTTCAATCATAAGAACAGTTTCGCTATCTCTCCGATTGCTTTCCTTTTGTCCATCCATTTGAATTGTTGCTTACATCCCTTTTTAAGGCACTTGGTGATGATTTGGAGACTGTAATTACTGGCTGTGGATGCCAGACTATTTGAAATTCCATTAAGAGACAAAGAGAAGAAAAATCACACTGGATGTTGTAAAATGGTTGATAACTTATCTTATGACAGTCAATTGGATATTTAAGAAATGTGTGACTCCAGAGGTTAAAACGTGGGTTTTGCATATCATAATAGCCAGGAGGAGGCAATTCTGATCGCAACTTCAGGGTGTTTTATCACTCTGCGTTAACTGCTGTTTTAATAATTACAAGCTTTGCTGAAAAAAGAGGCATGCTGTTGAAGCCTTTTGTCTTGCATTCATCAGGACAAACACAAGAATGCCAAATTTCAAAGCGAACATCAATTTATACTGCATGAGAAAAGGCTGCTGATTGATTGGAAAATTAGCTCTGAATGGTCGTGACTTTGGCATGTCGAATGCGCCAGGGTGCTATACTTTTGTTCCTTCAGAAAAAGGTGCAATGTCTGGACAAATTTATTTTGCCTGCAGAGAACAGCTCCCTGCGTATGTACATGTGTAGCTTGTAACAAGCGTACGTAAGCTGCGTTGCAAACCCGACTGTTGATCTCAAATTGGTTGTTCGTCCTGATGAGTGCAAGATGAAAAACTTCAACAGCATGTGTCTTTTTATTTCACAGTGCTCAAGTTCTGAACGCCCAAGTAAATATTTGAATATTTGCAAGCTTTCTTCGAGTAGTGTTGGCGGAGGTGCCGGGAAGGGGGAGAGGCGGGGGGATGTTGCGGGGGGTGGGGGGGGAGTGGTGGGCGGGGGGGTGGCAGTGCATAAGCTAATTAACATAGATTAAGGAGCAACCTGTTGAATATCTAGAGGCGTAGGAACTTCATGCAAGTCATGTTCATCCTTTGCAATTAGCTGGAGTGTCCCCTAGTATGCTAGTAGGTTGTGTTTCTTGGCGAAACAGTTCCATTGCTGCCACATATGCTCTGTTCTTTATAATCAGTCTACGTTTGGCTTGAGGGGCCAGTTTGTAATTTGCTTGCTAGCTACTTCTTGCTTTGAAGTGACCTGAGCATCCAAGCTGAACATGAAGTATTGAATAGAACTTCAATGTTAGATAGCTGTTACTAATTGGAGGTGGGGAAATGTACTTTCTTCCTACACACTATGTCCCGACGGTCGTACATACAGCATGCTGAGTGATCTGGTCGTCCATGTCTAATGGATATTCATGTTTGCCATTTGGTGCGATCTTTAGTCCACCTCTCCCATTGCTGCAACGTTTTTATTAGTCTTTGAGGAAAATGTTCTGGAGCTGCATCCTCCAGAGGATCAGGAGGAGGCCGTTTAGTCCTCTGAGACTGTTCCACCATTCAGCAAGATCATGGTTGATCTGCAACCCAGCTCCAACTGTGCCACAAGTGGCTTTCCCTATGGGAATCCTTCAATGTTTTGAGTTGATTGGAAATTGGACTAATGGTGAGATGACAGGCAGGACTAGCTGCACCAGAGACATTCTGTGCCCACCCATCCACCTTTCCCCCTTCCTTCCATCAAGAGATAAAGGTACAGCAAGGCCTTGTCAAGAGAAGTAATGCTTGAAGAGACTTGGGGCTGGATTTGCAAATGCTGATGAGGCTGGGACTCGGTGTGGGCACAATTTGGAATACACATTCCCAGAAGCCGTTTTAGGATCTCAGCGCCTCCGGAACAGTTTTGGATTTTCGAAGGGTCAATGGTGCAGTTGGGGGGGGGGGCGCGGGTTGCGGAGAGGGAGGTGGTAACTGGTTTGCTGCCAATTAATGGCCCATTAAGCTCCTTTGTAAGCTTGTTCAGGAGCTGGGGCATTGTAGAATGCAATTTTCCAAGCTGATTCCGGCATATATGAACAGTCTGGTGCACGTTAGTGCAGTGCACAGATATCAGGTTCATTACATGGCCAAAGAGAAGTTCTTCCTCTGATGGTTTATCAGGCCCTTGGGGTAATCTGCACTCAAATGTGCACTACATCACTTGTCCTGGCGTCCTCATTATGAATCACTTATGTCCCTGCCCCTCTGATGAGCTGCCTGTACAGACCAGTGAGGCAACGGCAGCCCCCAACATGGCTACCGTCAACCTTTATCGTTGGTGACGGACAGGCAGCTCCCACCTCCTGGAGGCGCTTGGAGCCACTAATTGGGCATCAAACCTGCCTCCTGCCCAACTAAGGCATTGATGTTCCAAGATTGCGCCATATAGGTGACAGAGCTGATGTGTGGGGTCAGGACCAGAACTTATTTGGATGTCAGGTTCTCAATCCCACCTTGAATTCTCATGGCAGCAACCCCAATGTTAGAGTATGTTGGATGAAGGCCTGACTAACCTCAATATGGGATGATTCTTTAGTGGTACCCCAATTACAGTATTTCAAGCTTAAACTGATAATGTAGGAAGACACTGGAAGGGGACTAAAGGCCAGTGCCCACCAAGGTGCCATCGATCATATCTGCAGGCCTTGGAATGTGGTAAGATACTGACTTTACAGACCAGCTGACAGCTGGATGTAAAGCTGTGCCAACTGCCGCTAGGATCCCTGCAGCAAACCTGCACCTTGGAGCTGACACTGCCAGGGGCCATAATGGCTAACTGAGGCCTCTCAACCTTGCCTTCATGCCCTTTCAAGCAGGTTGCACTGCTGCTTTATTGGGATGGGGCCCTGGAGTAGCAAATGGCACCACTGTCATCACATCAGCAGCACTCGAATAGCGGTTTGGGTGCTGAATAATGGGCTGCCCTGACAATTTCCTGCAAATTGATTTGATTTATTATTGCAACATGTATTGGAATGCAGTGAAAAGTATTGTTTCCTGCGCGCTATACAGACAAAGCATACCGTTCATAGAGAAGGAAAGGAGAGAGTGCAGAATGTAGTGTTACAGTCATAGCTAGGGTGTAGAGAAAGATCAACTTAATATTTGATTTGATTTATTATTGTCACGTATTGGGAAACAGTGAAAAGTATTGTTTCTTGCGCGCTATACAGACAAAGCATACTGTTCACAGAGAAGGAAAGGAGAGAGTGCAGAATGTAGTGTTGCAGTCATAGCTAGGGTGTAGAGAAAGATCACCTTAATGCAAGGTAGGTCCATTCAAAAGTCTGACAGCAGCAGGGAAGAAGCTGTTCTTGAGTGGGTTGGTACTTGATCTCAGACTTTTGTATCTTTTTCCCGACGGAAGAAGGTGGAAGAGAGAATGTCCGGGGTGCATAGGGTCCTTGATTATGCTGGCTGCTTTTCCGAGGCAGCGGGAAGTGTAGACAGAGTCAATGGATGCGAGGCTGGTTTGCGTGATGGATTGGGCTACGTTCTTTTGTAGTTTCCTGCGGTCTGGATATCTTTCCCCTTCATTAGGGCCCACGTTTCTCCCCATTCAACCTTGGTAAAGGCTGCTAATGGGTTGAAAAGAGCTTTGAGTCTTTCCAAAGGCCAGAAGAAGTTTTGTCACCAATTGTCAAGTGTTTGCAGGCTTTTACATTTCTCTATTGTCATTATCAGCCTCATTCACAGGAGTTACGTGCGGAGCTGCAAATATCTCATGAGCTTTGCACTAATTTCTCACCATTTGGGAGGAAACTATAACCACAGCTGCAAACCTTCCACAATGTTGAAATTCCTTTATTCCATTTTAAAATAGATATGATCCTATTTATTTTAAATGAGTTATTACCTCTTAACTACCAGACTAGGGATTTTTTTTTAATACAACTGTGTCTCCTAATCCTTGCCTCTATTTTTAGAATTGTAACATTTTGGCAGCCCATGAAAGCAGAAATGTCACTGTCGAACTTATAATAACATGGGGATTTGGAGATGGCTTGTTCCCTTTTACTTTAAAGGCCCCTATTCACATTCACGGCAAAGCAAATGCATAATGTAATTGACTTTATGACACAGTCGCTTTATTCTGCGCAAATGGATGCATAATCTGAATATAAAGTGAGAGCGCTGGCTAGCTATCAGCAGAATACAAAATAGTAATCCAGTCGAGAGGTTCAACAATGTCAGAATCTGCATGCACATAGATTGGTTTGCGTTATGGAGCAATAAGCCTCAAGTGTTGGTTCATTAACTCACCTAAAAATATAATATATATTGATCTAGCATATCTCCTGCAATGTTGCTCTTGGTAGGCCAGTGTGTGTGCTGTCTTATGAGGGCAGGAGTGGTTTACCAGGTAGAACACCATGTATTCTGTTGCTGGAGTCGAGCTGTGTGTCCCTTTAAGATGGCAAAGTGTGATTACAACTGTGCTGCTTTCTGAGATTCAATGCTGGGGGCAATAACAATAATTACTGTGTTTACCCCAGTCCAACGCCAGCATCTCCACATTGCAATAACAGGATCAGGCTGCATCAGAGTCGAGGAAGTGCAGACATTCTGGCTTCAATATTGGGCGTGAAAGAAATTTGTATTGTAACATGTGACATCTGGAGTGTCAATGTATTGTCCTCTTTAATATTGTTCCCTGCCAGTATCAGTCAGAAAATACAACAGTGTCTCCAATCTGTTAATTAGCAAAGGTTTCAACCCATTCAAAATAAGTGGATTAAGACCTCCATGAAAGTAAGAGGAATATCACACAGACGCATTCAGTGTTCATCTCCAATTATCTGCAGCAGTAACTTGTCTTATATTTTCTGAGTGTGTCTGTTTTCTATTGCTGCAGGGTGAAGTGGAGTCTTAAGCAATATTAAGTTTGTTATCTTGCTACTGCACTAAGCCAGGTTTACATTGACAAAGAAAACCCAATTAATTTTCCCTTGCATTTTATGTGAACATTGGAGACAGTGGAGAGGCAGGCCACAAGGCGGGTCACTCTGGGTCGTAGAGCTCTGAGTTATGAGGTAAGGTGGAAGCGACTTTACACTTTTAACCTGTAACAAGTCTCACGACGCCAGGTTAAAGTCCAACAGGTTTGATGAAGGAGCAGCGCTCCGAAAGCTCGTGATTTCCAAAGAAACCTGTTGGACTTTAACCTGGTGTTGTACCGTTCATAGAGAAGGAAAGGAGTGCAGAATGTAGTGTTACAGTCATAGCCAGGGTGTCGCCAAATCTGTAAGAAATTGCATGAAAGCATTGTTAGAGAGTTTGAAAGAGTTAGAATGAAGTTTTAGAAGCAGAGAACGAGAGTAAAAGATAGAATTAGAAGGTACGCTGGGCACAGCTTGCAAGAAGTCGCCTTGCTCCGGTGCCATCTTGGAATCAATCTTATAAATGGTAAGAGTATGGCAAAGGGCCACAGGTTCAAACTAGTAAAAGATAAATTTGGGATTGATGCTGGAACTGATGAATGAAGGAACGTGTAGGGATTGCTCAATTGAAAAGAGTCCAAGATCGATCTGGTTCACCTTTTACCACCCCCTTAGTCAGACCAGACAATGATAACTGAGTTTTTGAGTCATCATAGTCATCAATTTCTATCAGTTAGATTCTGGGAAAGGTTCACTGGCCTCATTTGAGGGGAGCAAGATAGCTCTCGAGATGACTGGAGGGCAGTGGGTTGGTGACTCCTCGCCACGACCTGGTGATGTGATATAAATGTGGTAACACTGTAGGGAAGGTGCAAAAGAGGCTCCAAGACGTCCTTTTCCGACCTTGAGGGACACTTGTGTGACCTTTTGGGACACTTGTGCTTTGGCAAGAAGGTTCACACGTCTCTGAGTTTCTCCTGGCTGCCAGTCCCTCTCCCAGCAGATCTGGTCTAATGGGCGATCACTGCCTCCCCACGCTCAGGCCTTCCATTTAGTATTGCAGTCAGGTCCCGATGGCATTATTGGAACCCAAAGAAGGACCCTCGCTGCCTCTCAGGCAGGACAAGAAGGTAGTAAGTAACCGACATTATGTTAACTGCTCCCCCTCTACCCTACCTGGCTTTAGCAAGCAGTTGGGAAATTAAAATTGTCGCCCAAAACTTGCTCAATTAGTAAGTACATTGTGCAACCAATCCTATTTATTCTGTCGATCATTATCTGGTCGTAATGTATGTACAAATACTTTTGAACAGAAGTGAGCACAGAATCCTTGTTCTATTGATGTGCTGGCCAATGTTTGGCTTTGATTTGATTTGATTTATTATTGTCACCTGTATTGGGATACTGTGAAAAGTGTTGTTTCTTGCACAGTATACAGACAAAGCATACCGTTCATAGAGAAGGAAAGGAAAGGGTGCAGAATGTAGTGTTACAGTCATAGCTAGGGTGTAGGGAAAGATCAACTTAATATTTGATTTGATTTATTATTGTCACATGTATTGGGATACAGTGAAAAGTATTGTTTCTTGCGCACTATACAAAGCATACAAAGGAACTGAAGGCACTGTTGCTAAGTTTGCAGATGATACAAAGATATGTAGAGGGACAGGTAGTATTGAGGAAGCAGGGGGGCTGCAGAAGGACTTGGACAGGTTAAGAGAGTGGGCAAAGAAGTGGCAGATGGAATACAATGTGGAAAAGTGTGAGATTATGCACTTTGGAAGGAGGAATGGAGGCATAGACTATTTTCTAAATGGGAAAATGCTTAGGAAATCAGAAACACAAAGGGACTTCGCAGTCCTTGTTCAAGATTCTCTTAAGGTTAACGTGCAGGTTCAGTCGGCAGTTAGGAAAGCAAATGCAATGTTAGCAGTCATGTCGAGAGGGCTAGAATACAAGAGCAGGGATGTACTTCTGAGGCTGAATAAGGTTCTGGTCAGACCCCATTTGGAGTATTGTGAGCAGTTTTGGGACCCATATCTAAGGAAGGATGTACTGGCCTCGGAAAGGGTCCAGAGGAGGTTGACAAGAATGATCCCTGGAATGAAGAGCTTGTTGTTTGAGGAACGGTTGAGGACTCTGGGTCTGTACTCGTTGGAGTTTAGAAGGATGAGGGGGGATCTTATTGAAACTTACAGAATACTGCGAGGCCTGGATAGAGTGGACGTGGAGAGGATGTTTCCACTCATAGGAAAAACTAGAACCAGAGGGCACAACCTCAGGCTAAAGGGACGATCCTTTAAACCAGAGATGAGGAGGACTTTCTTCAGCCAGAGAGTGGTGAATCTGTGGAACTCTTTGCTGCAGAAGGCCTTGGAGGCCAGGTCATTGAGTGTCTTTAAGACAGAGATAGATAAGTTCTTGATTAATAAGGAGATCAGGGGTTATGGGGAAAAGGCAGGAGAATGGGAGTGAGCAAAATATCAGCCATGATTAAATGGTGGAGCAGACTCAATGGGCCGAGTGGCCTAATTCTGCTCATATGTCTTCTGGTCTTATGGTCTTATATTTCATAGAGAAGGAAAGGAGAGGGTGCAGAATGTAGTGTTAGTCATAGCTAGGGTGTAGAGAAAGATCAACTTAATGCGAGGTAGGTCCATTCAAAAGTCTGACAGCAGCAGGGAAGAAGCTGTTCTTGAGTCGGTTGGTACGTGACCTCAGACTTTTGTATCTTTTTCCCAATGGAAGAAGGTGGAAGAGAGAATGTCCGGGGTGCGTGGGATCCTTAATTATGCTGCCTGCCTTTCCGAGGCAGCGGGAAGTGTAGACAGAGTCAATGGATGGGAGGCTGGTTGGCGTGATGGATTGGGCTACATTCACGACCTTTTGGATTTCCTTGCAAATTCATATCAGTCTCATAAATGCAGTCATCCGTGACCTGGCGTGCACGTGGATAGTTTTAAATGAGGTAACTTAGGGATGCCTCACTTCAATATCACAGTCCAATCGACCAAAAAGGTATCCCGAATTGGATAGCAGTGAAGCTCGGCGTCCGGTAAGATGTGAACCTGAACCCCCGGATTGTCAATTAGGACTCCTCCCAATCCTTCCACTGCTAAATCGAAAATGTCATCTCTTCAATCAGTCGTTTGACTTTGTGTTTTTTGTACCTTCCTCCTTCCTAACCCACAACACGACACATCATCCAGCTTTCAGCTGGTTTTGTGCATCACTTTCAGTGATGGGCTTGAACTGGGTGCGTGCTTCAATCAGCCATGTCTGCTTCACTTCCCCCAGAACATTCTAGCACAGGAGGCACACCCCATTGTTATTTCCGCTCTATACTTTCTGCTGTTTGAGCTTCGAGTTTGATTGTCGGAAAACATATTGATATGCAAAGCGTCGTTACATTTAGGGAATGCAGTGCCACAAGTGGCTATTGAAGCTGAACTAACCTCTGCATTGAAGAGGCAATCGGGACAAAATCTTTCATGGCTACAGTGAAATGGGTCTGGATTAGACACCTCTGATACTGGGCAAGCCCAGGTCCTGTGCTGAAGACCTGTTTGTGCTATCTTGGCTAGTTCCTTCATTTAAGGCACCTTAGTTCTCCTTGCTGCTGTTCTTTTTTTAAAGTAATTCTCCAGTTCCAAAAACTCAAAGTGTAGGGAACGAGGGGTGATAGGTTATCGGGGCTACAAGGGGTGCAGATTTGAGGTTGCCACCAGATCAATCATGGTCTTATTAAAAGACGGAGCAGGCTCGAGGGGCTGAATGGCCTACTCCTCTTTGTTCGTCTGTACCATTCTGCCTATCCCACAGACCAGGTATTCTGCATTCCTACTGCAACTGACTCCAAGGGGGTCTTTTCCCGTCCCGCTCGCCATGGGAATCGTAACGAATGGGGGGCGGGGGGTCGGGGGGGGGGGGGGGGGGGGGGATCATGAAAAGCTCCGTTGACCTCGGGTGGGATTTCCTGGTTTTGGGGCGGGCACGACTGGAAAATCCCACCCCTAGTTCCTGTGGACAGATTAGTGTCGCCGCAAATTTTAAAGTAAAGCTAAAGTTTATTTGTTAGTCACAAGTAAGGCTTACATTAACACTGCAATGAAGTTACTGTGAAATTCCCCTAGTCGCCACACTCCAGCACCTGTTTGGGTCAATGCACCCTAACCAGCACGTCTTTCAGACTGTGGGAGGAAACCGGAGGAAACCCACGCAGACACGGGGAGAATGTGCAAACTGCACACAGACAGTGACCCAAGCCGGGAATTGAACCCGGGTCCCTGGCGCTGTGAGGCAGCAGCACTAGCCACTGTGCCGCCCCATTTTACGCCAGCTTCCTCGTGGGGCCATCTCACACTATTTTGCTTTGACACCACACGGACTGTGAACTCATTGCTGTGTCGAGTGGCTTTAGAAACCGCTCAAGGGGTCCATTCCCTGGCCTTGAACTGAAATCACTTGAGTATGGGGCTTCTCTCCTTGCATAGATACCTCTGAACATCATTCTGACACAGAGGTCCAGCCCGGCGGGAACCAAATGCTGCAAGCAGTGTTTCGTCTGGCTGTAGCCTAGACTGAGCTGCAGTCTGTCTCACTGCTAAGTGCACTTATACTATAACTTCGATGAAATGTATGAAATTTCAGTCAATCTGGCTATAACGTTTCCAGTCACTGTTTCAATACCATGTATAGCTCAGCAAATGCATGAGACACAAGTGAATCTTCCCTTCAGTCTTACCACAGTTATCTCTTTTAATTGACCATTCTTTTGTTCCTGTATTTGAATTCCAAACATATCAATATCTCTCTCTCTCTGTCTGTCTCTCTCTCTCTCTTTCTCTGTCTCTCTCTCTCTCTCACTCTCTCTCTCTCTCTCTCTTTCTCCTTTCTCTCTCTCTCTCTTTGTCTCTCTCTTTCTCTCTCTCTCTCTGCCTCTCTCTCTCTCACTCTCTCCCTCGTTCTCTCTCTCTCCCTGTCTCTTTCTCTTTCTCTCCCTCTCTGTCTCTCTCTGTCTCTCTCTCTCTCTCTCCCTCTCTTTCTCTCTCTCTTCCTTTCTCTCTGATCCCACACCTCACTCTGCACCTATTTCTCTCTTGGCCCTGGTGTTTGGTGGGCACCAGCTGGTACAGCAGAGAGATATTTGCTTCAGGGCATGCATCCAGCACTCTGGCAACTTTTATGCAAAGGTGTGCTGCGAATCCTCGCCATATTACTAGA